>NW_020955688.1:935432-1017945 GCF_003031625.1 Empidonax traillii
GGGTGGCTGCTGTTGTGCTCCCTTTCTGCTCTGTAGTTTTGGGGCAAAGCAATGACAGTTTTACTCATATAAATTAAACATCAGTATGTAAGTTTTTTTTCTGATTATGCCTGTCTTTGGTTTCAAATACTTTATAGTGGAGTTTTTTCCTGAGGACATCTGAGAAGCAGGGAAGTTACTAAACTTGTACATACTGACTTCCTTCCCCCCCCCCCCCTCCCAATTCATAAAAACCTTACTTTGCTGTTCTCATGACCTTTCAGTCAGGAAAATTTCACTGTCTCTTCTGCTACTTTTTCTGGACGTTTCAACCTTTGAAATGAACAAAATGTTGTGAGTGAAGTGATGGGGGTTAATAGTGACTCCAAATATATACCTGCTCAAATGTGTAGTTTGAGTGCAGTCATTTACAAGAGGTCATGTTCCTTACTAAAATATAACAAAGCCTGCTCAAATCCTCTTATTGTTTTGTTCTTTCAGGAGGATAGGGAGAACCATTGTGTTCTCTGAAGGGGTAGGAGCCACTAAGTAAAAATAAGGACTTGCTTTTTAATGTAAATGTCTCTTCTGTCAGATGCAATCTGCACACAGGGGGGAGGCAAATCTCTTCAAAAGCATCTGAAGCTTTAGTGATTTCTTGTGTTCTGTTTTTTCCCTGAAGATCCAAGCCCAGAAGAAACCTATTCCAGTGAAGTATGAAGTTGGAGATCTTGTTTGGGCCAAGTTCAACAGACGCCCATGGTGGCCATGCACAATTTGTCATGACCCAGTGCTGGACTGTCACTCAAAAATGAAAGGTACTGTATCTACTCAGACCACAAAGTGGAGGTGTTGTGTATGTCAGGGTGCTGCAGTTTTTAATTAATTTTAAAGGTATTTCTGGCCCTTGAAAGGTATGAAGAATAGACCCTACTGCGGAAGACCCAGATCCATAAAGTAGTCCTAGATCAGGGAGGTGGCAGGAGGAAGAGGAGGCTGGGGCTGGTGGAAGTGGCACAGATAGTTGTTGGTCATGTAGGCTTTTCTTCACAGAATATAGGAGGGACGAGTAGCTGGGCTGAGCTCAGGGCAGTGCAGAAGAAAGAGCAGCCTCTCAAAAAAGAGATGCAGAGAAAAAAGAGGTGGATCAGAGAGGTGGAACAGGTGAGGAAGCAGAGCTGGGAAGACTGGAGTGTGTGAGGACACAGAGAGTTGGCCAGTCTTGGAGAATGGGAGGCTGCAGAGGGTGAGAAGTGGAGTGTGGGGTAGCAGCTGAATGCCTGAAGGTGTGATGGGAATGTGTACAATGAAGTGAAATGTTTTGGGTCTTGTTTGGCATGAGAAAACAAGGGGCTGTTTATGGAGAAATACTGGAAAAACCTGGAGATGGAGCCATCTATATGAAAGTTTAGGGCATAGTGTGAGTCATAGTGTGATGAGGAGAGATGGGGGAAATATGGCAGAGATGTATGTGCTTGAACACAGGGGAGGGCCAGGAAGAAAGAGAGTCTTACAGGCTCAAGACAGTGGTATGTGAGTGATGGAGAGAACAGAAGGGAAGTGATTAATCGTTTGCTTTTACGATCATACCAGCTGCCATGGGTAGATGGCCACAAACAGAAAGGGTTAGTTGTTCCTGGTTTCCCCTTCTGATTCTTGGTCTGTGGGCAACTGGAAACCTTTGAACTGGTGTCATCTGCCACTGACAGCTCTAGACCTGTGAGGTTGCCACTCACTGATGTATTTCTCTCCAGGATTTGTGGCCCTTGCCAGCATAAGGACAAGTGATGGGCAGGAGTGGACTTTTTTTTCAGCTGTCAGCTGAGAGTCTGCTACGTAGTTATCTAGATACACAAAAGTAGCTTTTCCTACACTGTACTCAGGTCATCCCCAAGCCTGGTTACTGTAGTCTTCTTACTTGCTATTTCTCCACCTTCCCCTTCATCCTTTGGAAGGCATTCATCCTGATTCTAGAGAATGTTGAATGTGACGTCTTAAATAGTCTCTTTCCAGCTCTCAAATTCTTGCTGAAGATGTTTCCAGAAGATATGCTGACACATATATTCTCCCCCACATCCCTCCTCATGACAGGATTTAATGTATATAGCTGTCCAGTATTCCCCTCTCAGCCAGCGCGTGAGGATTTCTAATAAAGGAATTCTGCAGGGAGAAAACATGATATTAACAAATTCCTTCAAGGCCTGATCTCCAGCCACATGGTGGACTCTTCCCATTATTGTTTTATCTGTGTTCAGACCAATGGAGCTCTGGGGAAAATTGCATTTTCCAGTTGTGGCTGTATGTAACCTGCTGGTCTCCTCTTCCCAATGCCAAGGTGGCAGAGTGGGTGGATCTGAACTCTGGTGCCTTTGGGCAGGTAGAGCTGCCGGGCTCTCTGTGTACTGTAGGAAGCAGAGCCCTCCTGCCTTGGCTCTCTGTTACCAAGGGAACGAGCCCTTCAAAACAAGGCAGGTCGCTTCAAACTCATCACTTGTGCAGAAACCTCTTCTCTTGGGTTTGAGGAATGATGTTTTGTTCAAGGCAGTTTGCCTTTTTGTCAGCAAGCTCTCTACTCAAAGATTTTTGGAGCTGGAATTTTGAGGCTCAGTGGCTCAAATCCCAGTACTGTGAATGGGATGGATGAAGCCTGTCATCTTTGTCCTTGTTTGATGTTGTTCTGGTCATTATTTATTATCCTCTCAGTGGTCTTGGTCAGAATCTCACTGTCAGCATCTCTTGAGGCCAGGCTGCCACACAGTGCTGGCACTCCTGGAAGAGGCAGCACAAACCAAATGGGCTGGAAGTCCAAGCTGAATGTTCAGAAGGAGAAGGTTAAGCATACATTACAGCAAAATGCAGGGAGAACTTTATATCCCTTGTTTCCAAGCCTTGTTTGCTCTGTTCTAATGCTTGTGACCTGTCCTTTTTCACCAGCACACCCAGTACCAGTTCAGTTCTTACTTGTACCATGTCTGTTCAACATCCTTGCACAGAAAGCACCTTTGAAAAATTTATGAATGTGCCCTTACAATTGGATTTCTTCTCTTGTTCTGCACCTTTGTGCCCCAGAAAAGGAGAGACTCATTGCAACTAGTGTTTTGTCATGTTGCACCTAATCCTTGTAGTGTGTGTGCATGTTTTTGTTTAAATGTTTTGTGTCCTAAGTAAGACTTTCTTTGGTATCAAAGCATTGAACAAGATGGGATATGTAATGGTGAGGGAGGCTCAACCTGTGTGAGTAGGTCATATCCAGAAGGATGTCAGTTCTGGGTGTTGCCAGCACCGCTGTGTTTTCCCAACGGTCAAGTGGACTGGGCTGTTTAATCATTAATCTGGGAGTAGCAGAAAAGAAATGTCCTGGCTGGTATGTTGTGCCTCTCAAGGAAAAAAGATTTAGATATCTTGGCCATTTTCTTTGCAAACAGTCCCTACTCTAGGAAGATGACCCATGGTTAATCTATTGTTTATGAGAAAAAAAACCCAAACAACTCAAAAACAGAGAGTAGCGACACAGAATGTTGACAGCAGGGATCAAAGGGGTCTCCCTTAGTTCTGAGCCGAAATCCCCAGAACTGGCATTCATGTGTGAAAGTTATTAAGCAAAATGAGATTGAAAATTATCCGTCATATTGTTACCGCTTTCTGTGATTCTTTTTGTGTGTCTTTATTCTGTTATGTGCAAATTCTGTTGAATTTCTCAAAATAGTTTCCGGTCGGAGACCATACCGAGAGTACTACGTGGATGCCTTAGGAGAACCTTCAGAGAAAACCTGGGTTGCTGGGAAAGCTATTGTCCTCTTTGAAGGAAGACATCAGTTTGAAGAGCTGCCTGTTCCCCGGAAAAGAGGGAAGCAAAAGGAAAAAGGCTTCAAAAATAAGGTGAAAGATCTGTTTTCTTCAACATGTTTTTGATTCTTTGTATCTGCATAGTACAAAATATTCCTTTATGCCTGGAATTGCACTTTTGACAGCTTCCTTCGGTGAGATTGACTGCAGCAAGGCAGCCAGGGAGGGGATTCTTTGCATCCTTACATGAAACATAGTTTATAAACTGCCAGGAGTTTTTTATGTTCTCTTCAGTGCAGAGGTGTGGCCTGTTGCTTCTATTGCCCTGGACACTCTGGGAAGCAGAGGAGTCAGGGCTCTGTTGGTGTGGGATCTGTTCAGCACAGCTATCTCCTGATGTTTATTGCAGCACTGCTAAAAAACTTCCTGTGCTCTCTGGCAGCCACTTTTGGCTGATCTGAAGCAGAGGTGGAGTTGCATGCTTCACTAGATCACTGGCTGAGATAAAGCAGTGGGGTTTTTAGCCCTGCTTCAGTAATTCTCTTTATAGAAACCTGTTAGGACTTATAATTTGACTTGGAAAACGCTTTGTCAGGGAGCCTGTGGGAATGAGTTTTGTGGCTCATCGCACCATCTCCGTTTCCAAACATAACAGCCCTGAGCAGTTGTAGCCAGTTAATGTAATGTGACACAGGGGTCTGGTCTATGTCTTTAGGAAGGTGACTGAAGAAATTAACTTGTTAGAATTGCTGAAGTGAAGAACTACACAGGCTACTGTGTTACTGTAAGAGAGCAAATAGTTACACTAGGCAATGATGTCTGGTTTTTCTTTTTCTCTTATTCTATAGCTTTATAACCAATGTTAATGCAGAACCATCAGACTGAACATGCTCTTGCAGATATGAGTCCCTGGTTGCAGTGCTCTCATTTGGTTTTCCTTTTCCAAGGCCATGTTCGGTATCTTTCTTAAGGACTTGTGCTCACAGCTGCCCCAAAACAAGTGACATTCTCACAAGTAAATTTCCTGGTTCTAGAATTGCTTGACTGGAATCTTGTTCTGTATGTAAATGAAGTGCCAGCAAGGCTGCAGTACAGGGAATCAAATGTTTGTTGCTCACAAAAATGTCCAAGTTTCCATCTCTGGAAGCAAAAATTTGATGCAAAGCTGAGAGTACTTGTCTGGTTTGCTATCAGTATTCATAAAACTTTTTTAATCTGCTGAGATGAGATTTTGTTGCTTTGGGTATGTTTTAAAGGAAGTCAGAAAATGTGAGTTGTTCCACCTGCTTTGGAATTAGTTTTGATTTTAAGAGCAGTTGTGAAGCCTCTGATTTGCTGTTGCGCAGCCAGAAACTGCACAAGCACATAAGAAACAACTTTCTTGTTGGTTTTGGGTGTTATAAGAGGTTCCTGTCCAGTATAAGGAGAGATTTTCTTTTTAATAAAGATACAGAGTTAAAGCTGGGAGACCTCTCAGGAATGAACATCATAAATTTGATAAAGTGCATCTTAGATATGTGTGGATCTCACGTTTGTCCCAAGGTGAGTTGATGGAGAGGGCAGATTAAATCATGCTCTGAGTTCAAGGGATGCAGGAAAAATCAAGAACAAGCAAAGCAAACAGGTCTGCTCAGATATTTTAAGGAAAACAATGCTGCATTTACCTTGAGAGCCTATTTGGCTGTTGCTTTGCATTTGTGCACCAGGGATCCATACCATATGCATTCCCTTTACAGGCTGTTGTTTTCAGGATGTGTTGGGAAGCCAGGACATCTGATTCCTCGGAAAGCTGTGGTTGCAGGGACCTTTTTGCTCTGTTGGGAATGCACAGGGATTTCTGTTAGGCTCAGCAGGAGTGCAGGGTGCTTACCCAGGAGCAGTGCTTCCTGTGTCCGCTAGACACAGTCTCAGGGAATCCACGTGATTGTCTTAAAGATACAAAATGCAGGAATGTCCCTCTGTCCTGTGCCTTGTGCTCCTCAATCTCACTTTTATCTCATTGGGTACCTGCTCAAATATTGTCTTTCTCTTTTTTCTGTCTCCAACTTTTTAAGGTTCCTCAAAGATTTATGGCTAAATGGGAAGTCAGCGTTGGACAGGCAGAAGACATTCTTCTCGGAGGGCCAGAGGATCAAAAGTGCAGCCAGAACTCCAGCGAGCCAGACAGTGAGAAGGACATGCAGTCGGAATACTATACCAATGACCCTGGAGCAGAAAGGGACAGGCAACTGAACGGCTGCTTTAAATCCTTGGCATTTGACTCCAGACACACGGCCAGTGAAAAAGGAAAATTGCACATTAAACCACATGTGAAAAAAAGCTCTGAAAGCAGAAAAAGGACTAGAGTAAAAAAGAGCAGCGCGAGAGGGGAAGCACCTAGGGGAGAAATCAAAGACAAAACACCAGAGAGCATAGTTAGAAACACGCTTGTTGGGGACCTACCAGATAAACACGCTTCTCATGAGCTTCGCCGGATTGCCAACAGCCTGACAGCATCCAGCAGCACCAGGGAAAACCATTTGCTTTCCTCCTTTGGAGAAAGACATTTTGAAAAGACACCTTTGAAACCGGACTGTGAGAATCGTAAAAGTGATACCCTCAAGAACGCTCTCCAAGGGGATTTGTTTTCCAACCCGTCTTTTGAGAGAGAGAAGAGCTCCCTGGGCATTTTGTGCAGTTCTAAATTGCAAATACACTATTCTGCGTCTGATGCTGGTATTGAGAAAAAGCAAACTGAATCGGATTCATCCTCTTCCCTCTCTGATGGTGGGGACAGTGATGTAGATACCATGGACCAAAGTTCAGAGAGAACCTCTAGTGCTCTTGAAGTTAGCGATTCTTCAGATAAAGTGGAGAAGGAATTTCCTATGACGTCAAGTGGAAACATTAAACTTTCCATGTATCTTTCTCAGAAGAGCAGCAGAAGGGCCAGGAAGAAGTCATACAGAGATTGCAAACTTCTGGGAGGTTCAGCAACCAGCAGACTTGATGCTGAATTTGCAGATGGGGAGCTGGAAGTTGGCTTCCCTGATGCTGAGATGTCACTGATGGCTCTTGAGTGCTCTTCGGATGTGAGAAATGACAATCTTTCCCCAGCAAACAAGCACACTACCCCCCAAAGTGTCTCCAAGGACAACTCCTGGCCTGCTGTTGCAAATCAAGCAATCTTAAAATCGAAAAGCACGAAATTACCCCGAATCAGGAGTATAAAATGCAAACATAAAGAAAAGGTTGGTGGGTTGGAACCTTCTCTTGCAGAAGAGGAGGATAGTGTGAATCGCTGCTCTTCAGATACCAAAGGTTTCTCTGGCCTTCAGAGAAGTGGAAAAGTTGATGGTCAGAAACTGTTAAACAACATGCACGAGAAACCCAGGGATTCTGCCGAAATCGAAACGGCTGTGGTGAAACACGTCTTGTCGGAGCTCAAGGAACTGTCTTACCGGTCCATGAATGATGATGCCACTGACTCTGGCACTCCAAAGGCCACAGTACCTTTACTTTTCTCTTCTGCCTCTGGTCATGGTCGTTTGCCTATTGAACCAGATTACAAATTCAGCACCTTGTTAATGATGTTGAAGGATATGCATGACAGTAAGACAAAAGAGCAGCAACTGATGACTGGTCAAAATATAGTCCCATTTCGAAATACCAGCACAGCTGATGGTTCTGGAAGCAATTCTGCGAGTGGTCTGAAGTCTTTGTCTATTGTAGGTCCCCCGTATAAAATAGAAAAAAATGGAGATTGCGTCCAGGAAACAGTAAATCCAAACTCCACTATAAGCAACTCTTCCTTTTCACGCAATCCTCCAACCAAGTTGACGGGGATTGGTTCTGGTAAAAGGGAGCCTGCAAGTGCTGCTGTTTCTGGGACAAATGGCACAAATTGCATGTCCAAACGCAACTGTTCAAAATCTAAGCAGTCATCTAAGCTTGGAGATAAAACAGTTTCAAACAGAAAGGACTTAAAACCAGGAGGGCCAAGTAAGTTGCTAAGTCGGTTATCCAGAGATTCAGGAGAACATGCATTCCGTGTGCACGGTTCAGTTACCAGTCCTCTAGGTAATGAGGCAGAAGATACTGAGAGGAAAGAGTGTATTGATTTAACAGAGCATTCAACTGATGAAGACTCTGCCTGTTTATCTGATGACAATTTAGGTCGTATTGGAAGGAGACCTGAAGCTGGTAGAAATGTTGAGAGCTGCAATTCTGCTGAAAATGGGCAGAGTCCAGACTTGGATTCAGAGGCAAATAGTGAGAGCTCTCTTGGTGATGAGTCTAATGATGTAAATCACGTAGCACCCAAAAAGCGATGGCAGCGTTTTAACCAAAGCAGTGCTAGATCTAATAAGCACATCAGTAGATCTAGGGAACAAGGAAACTTGGAGAGTGCCTTTGGCCTGAATTCTCGTGGCTTTTCACTGAAGGGAAATGAGTGCTTGGGACGTAGGCATTCCCCTCATTCAAAGGTGCTTGAGGGAGACCTGGCAGTTCAGGACTTTGAGAATCGTTTAGACTTAGTTGATAAACATTTGAATGTATGTGGTAAGCCAAACACCAATGTGATGGACTCAGAAACAAAGCTTGGCAACTTTGCTCCCCAGTCTGAATTCTCTGCACAAGGTAAGGGAGCTGGACTTGCGCCAGAGTGTGTATTTGTATACATTTTATACTTTTTCATTTAAAGGATAAGTTATGGAACTTGGGGCTGTCTGACAATGTGGAGATGTCTACGTCTGAGCAGAAGAAAATGTACCTTGGTTTGAGTTCTCTCTAAGCATGGAGAACAAAGACATCAGATCAGTTATTGGCTTGTGCTCAGGTTATTGGCCAGAAAGTTTTAAATACATTACAAATCATTAGTTTCTGCACCATGAAAGGTAAAATGAGCATCCTTCTCTGAGCTTGGGATTTTTTTAAAACTTGAATCTTTATAATGTGTTCCTTAGAGCCCTATGCTTGGTGTTAGTGGGGTAGATCAGTGCTAGAAAGTTGTCTGAAACTGAGCCTCAATGGCTGCTCTGATTTTATCTTTTGTAGTGCTGTTTGACATAGTTTGTCTTTTTGGTTTGTTCTGTAGAATCTCATAAAGATTATGTGTTTGAGGGTTCTTGGGGAATTTTTGCTTTTCAATGTGAAGTTTTACTAGCTGTTAATAACAAGTTGGAGAGTCCCACAGATTTCCTAATTTGCAGCTCTGGTGGGTGAAGAGGAGAACAGAAGGGAGGGAAGCTGCCAGGGAGGCTGGGCTTGAGGTGGGTCTGAAAGATGGCAATTAAAAAATGAGGCAGCAGCGCTGGAAGGGAAATGACCTAGTAGGAGGAGGCTTCTGAGGACCACAAGGTCAGACGACCCTGCCTCTCCCACAGAGATGGGAACATTTGGTTAAATCTAAAGGAAGAAATGAAAAGGTGTGTGCAGAAGGAATAGGACCAACAGGACCACATTTGACAAATACTATCCTCAGAATCCAAAGGGAACACACATTAGTAAAAACAATAAAATTAAATTTTTGCATACACTTCACCACTTGCTCTAATCTAGTTGCAATATCGTAAATTAATAGAACTCGTCAGAATTTCGAGCCTGTGTTATTTTATGACTTATGTGTTCCCTCAGTGCACATATTGATGTGTGTATTTTGCTCTCAGTGGTTGCTGGAGACTGCCTGCATCTATGATGCAATGTGGCAAAGGCAGCTCCTGGCTTGGTGATTGCAGGACCTACCCAAGGCAAGTCACAGCAGGCACAGAAAACAAGCCCATAGGGTGTAACACAAGGGGTAAAAGTTCTGGTTTTAAATCATGACCCGCTTAATCATTCACTCACTCCTCTGGTTGGGTCTGTGTGTTTCTGAGGACTGAAGTCTCCGCAGAGCAGTCGAGAGGATACACACAGTTCTGGGCTGTCGGGCTCTGCCGCAGGAGCGTCACGGCCGAGGGAGTGAGTTCCTCCTCCGCACTGAGATCCAGACGGGTTCTCATGGCTTCATGCTGGTTTTGCAGTGGAAGCATCCCTGCAGTGCTGCTGTGTGAGATGAAGATACAAGTCTGCAGAGAGAGCTAGAGAAGAGGAGCTGCTGAGACGCAGTAAAGGCAGGAGGGTAGTGGCAGAGGAAGGCAGCAGGCTCCTGGGTGAGGTGGCAATGGTGGAGAGGAGCATACACTGTCCTGGTGCTGCACACAGGGGTGCAGCAGCAGCAGTCAGGGCCTGGGTTTGCTTGCAAAAGTGCCAGAGCAGCGACTGCAGTGTAATCCAATTCCTCTGTCCTAAATAGCACATGAGCCCCGAGCACACCTGTCCTTTGTGAACAGATGTGAAAAGACCATTTCTGTATGTTGGGCAAGGCCAAGTACATTGAAAATAGAGGGGACTGATGCTGGAAGCTGAATTAATTGCAGCTTACAGAAGAGGAGTTTCCTCTGCTTGCCAGTGCTTTGAGAGAAGATGTGACCCATCCTTGTCTGCAGCAGGTAGAGTTCCAATGTAAGAGATCACAACAGATTGCAGTCCCAACTTTGCAATTCCCACTAAGCTCAAACTTTAAAGTCTTCATCGTAGTTAAGTGGCAGCACTTGGCATATTTTTGCTACAAACTTTGTGATGTGAATTGAATCAAATAAGGTGGAAGTGAAGGTTAGTGGAATTTGCTGACGTAAAACAATTTTATAGTTTTATCAGGTGTGTTATTCACCACTGCCAATCAGATTGCATTTGGGATTCTTGTATGGGATTCCCTTTGGGAACAAAAAAAACAGTTAAGCCAGGCCTTCTGGCATGGTGCTGTGTGCTCTGCTGCATGGCTTTGGGGCTCTAAATAGTTGTGTGCTGAGGATACTCACCCTGTAACTGGTTATGTACTGAAATGTGTGTTTCACCCAGACACCTGTGCAGAGTGTTAACAGAGGCTGAAAATAGCTGCGTTTGAGAAAGTTGTTTCTTTCTTCTCTTTTGGCTAAGTTTGACATTTTCGTGCTTGTTTAACCACAAAGCCACAATAAAGTGTAGCAGTCTTGTCCAACATCCCTGTTCTGAAGCGTTGCACTGGAATGCTTTGTTTTAAAATGCTTCCGTTTTAAAGAAGAAAATGCCAACCTCCTACAAATTAAAAGAGGCAAAGAGAATATTTACTGTTTGTTCTTAAATTTCCAGGAGACCACAGACGTTTTCATGAATAGGAGAAATCTTTGGGCAGGATTATTTAATGATTTTTGAAAGCTAAAAAAAAAAAGGAGAAAAGTCAGAGCAATTCTGGAAAGGAAGAAGATATAAATCTTGCTTTGCAGCTCGTTGAGTAGAGATAGTGGTGTCAGGGCTCTTTTTTTAGGAGCTTGCCACGCACTGGGGAGTTGAGGTAGTGTATCATGGGTGGTTAGGTTGTGCTGAGGAAATACCTGTTCCTCTGTGGTGGTGCCACATTGTGCAAACACAAAAGACGTGAGCCCTGAAGAGCTCGCAGTCGCTGGCTCCCTGATCTCATTGGGGAATAAATTAAGCAACAAATGGGCTTGCAGTAGCAGATGGGGAATTTGTAATGTATGAAAAAATGCTGGGGAGGAGGAGAAGGGAAGGAGTTAAACTTACGTGTTACTAGTGATACCAGTGACTGAACTGCTTTAAGGGAAAACGGTGTCTTCCTGTGCTCCTGCACTACAACCAAAGAATTTTGGGTAAACAGCAAAAGCGTCTGAGTTGCTAATGGTCTTTGGTTCTGGTAGAAGTACTACAAAAAGGTTAGATGTAGTTTGTAGGGAGATGTTGGGTGAAATTTCAGGAGCCCCTCAGTCTAATGTTTTTTGATTTCTTAACCTGAACTGCTTGAAGTCTCTTAGGTCCTTAAAAACTCCACCTGCCATGTCAGGATTGTGGAAAATAGGAAGCTCAAAAATTTTAAGGCTGTCTCAAAGAGAAAAAAGTATTGGCTTTTCCCACATGGACTGTCTGGAAGAGAAGGCAGGAACAACCATTATCCACAGATCATGAGGAGAGTTTTGCCTTGTGATAGTCTCAGAAACACAGTCTTGAAGCTGCTTTCCTTTTTCTTAGCACATTCAGAGAGGAAGCGCCTTAGAAAGCCCAGTAAACGGCTTCTGGAGTATGCAGAAGAATATGATCACTTGTTTGCACCCAAGAAAAAATCAAAGAAAAACCAGGAGCAATTGCAAAAGGTGGGTGAAGGCCAACATATTCTTCATGGTTATTGCTTTGGGTCTCTGGTCTGTGTGTGTTTATGTTCCTGGTGGCTGAGTGTTCTTGCTGTGTGCAGTGCCATGCAGGATGAATGTTTTCACCAACATGTTTCACCACGCCAGGTGAATTCTGTGGTGAGGTCTGAATTTGAAGGAGGTCTTCCTGCACAGTGCAGTCCTGACAGAGATACCCAGCGGGGGCCGAGTTCTTTGGTTTCAACTCCATCTTCAACCAAAGAATCCCCTCCCATCCTTGAAGCAGAGTGTTCCTTCTCAGAACTAGGATCCCACTCCACTGATCCCAAAAATCAAGTTCCAGAAGGACCTTCAGATATTCCAGACGTGGTGGTGCTGTCTGCCTCAGATGCTTCTGAAGTTTCTGCTTCTCCAGATGCAGAAGAGGGATTCCTGAAATCAGGTGAGTGGAAGGTTGTGTGATTCTGCTTTCATAAGTAAAAGTGTCACAAGTTCAGTGGAAAATGATGCAAGACATGCCCAGGGTTAAAGCCCTGGTGTTCTGGCTGTGCTAAATTGGAAGGAACACTGTTCCTGTCCTAAAGGCCCTGTGGTCAAAAAAATGAAACCAAACAAACAGGGGTTATGGTCGCTGGGAAGTCAGTTTGCCTGTCTCGTGTGAGAGAAGAGGGCTTGCCTTTGGTGACTTGTGGATCTCCAGCCTGTCTATTACAGCAGCATGAATGCTGATGTGAGGGGCGAGGGAGTGGAGGCAGGGCTGTGTTAGTGGTAGGACTGGCTTATGCCAGATCAAAGAGTTTGGGAAATTACAGTCTGAATTGTGCTGCCAGGATGTGTTACCTTCTGGCAGTGAGTTCACAGTCTCTCTTCTGTGGGCGGATTTTTGTATTACATATTGAGGTGAGCCTGAAGGTCATGGCAGACTGAGGTCCATTTTTATTGAAATTGTACAGAAACAGGTAATTGGCATCTCTGCCCAAGGAGCTTATGATCCCAAAGACAGGGTAAAGTAGATTGTTTTGAACTATTGGCTGATATTTGCTTAATGATCTTAATCTGATTGAAGAGGAGAAAACCCTCATTTATCTGATGTGACGGATTTCATTGCAGGAAACTTTGAAGGCAAACGTCAAAGGAAGCCCACTAAAAAACTTTTGGAATCCAATGATTTGGACACTACCTTTATGCCAAAGAAGGAGGAGTGGACTCCCCAAAAGAAGGTACTTTCCTTCCAGCTCTTTTGAAAACTGGATAGAAAACAAGCCTAGACAGCAGACCCTGCTGAATGAACCGCAGTGCAATGGGATGTGGTTTTCTCTTGGCTGAGGCCCAGGAGCAAAGGTCCACCCTTCCCAAAGGTGCTGCTTGCTGTGTTATGATGAGGAAATCTACTGTTCCCCACCCCTCCCCACCAGGGTAGTTTTGACTGTAAAATCTCCTTTCTTTATTGATTTTTATGGAAAAGGAGTCATCTGGTTGCTGGCTGGGAATGTGTGAGCAGAAGCGTTCTTGCACAGAGGCTTTCTGTCATGTTGCAGTGTGGCTTGAGCTTGAACCTAAAGTTTTGTCCTTTTCCATCAGATTTCCTCTGTTGCCACTTTTCTAAGGTTAAGTAATAACACTTCTTTCATTTTTTTGTGTGTGGTACAGTTTTAGTACAGTTATGACAATTACAGTAATGCAGAGGTTGGTATATTCCTGTCTTAGACTCTAAAAACCTAAAGCCAGAGAGTCTCTCTCCCCAGAACTTTACAGGGGTTTGCAGCCTTTTTGGGAGAGCTCTGGAAGCAGTGGACAGTGCTGGTGAGTGCAAGACAGAGCAACAGACTCAGCATTTCTCCAGCCCAGAGACTGACCTTTACATGTGGGATCTATCACACACATAAAACAAATGTTTTCTTGTAAAATCTCTTATGACTGATGAATGAATTCATGACCTGAACTGTAAGTTACGTGTTGCAGTCGTTCGTGAAGGCTGCGTGGCTGAGGGGTGCACACTTCTGTTCTGCATCTGGTGACTTGACTCTCCTGTGTGTTTGTAGGGTACTGGCCCTTCAGAGAGTGACAGCTCTGAGCTCTACTCACCAGCCCACTTCCAGGACCTGGGAGAAGGTAAGTGAAGGCAGGGAGGGTGGGACAGGCTGTTGGTGACATTTGGATCAGTACCTGCAGCACTATGTGTGTGTGTAAGGACCTGGTGTCCCGAGCACTTGGCTCAGCAGCAGCAGATAAAAAGAGGTACTGAGACTGCTCACCCCCAGTATAGTTATGGTTTTGATTTCCCTCTGGAAAGTGGAGAAGTGTATTCATGTTTCTGTGAGAAGCTATTCACTTCTCATTGATAGTCTGTGTGCTTGAAGGGAGCTTGTCAGCACAGGTCCTGTAGCAACATGCTGTCATATGCCTGATGACATGCTGTGACCAGGCCCAGCAGTGGCTCCCTGTCCTGTGGACAGCTACTCCTTTCGCTCCTGCCTTTGGATCCCATCAGTATCAGCATGAGGAGGCTTCTGTTGCAGTGCAGGAGGAGGTAGTAATGAGCATTTGATTAGCAGTGTAAGCTTTTGTGTTGGTACCATTTCTTATTTTCTGCTGGGTGGGCTGTCTCAGCACAGTAATGCTGTTCTGCAACCCAGCAAAAGGATCTTAAACCAGTATGAACTGGGGCTCTCTGAAGGCTGCAGGACAGAAGACAGAGTACCTGGAGGCTGGTTTTGCCCCAGTCCTTAGTACTTCAAAGAATATAGAACTCAGCCTGGAGCTCTCAGAAAGGGGGTAGAACTTGCTGGTGTCACCTGTAGCAAGGGAATGATTTCTGCATTTTCTTTGAATGATCTTTCTTTTGCATCCCAGCTTCTGAAAAGCTCTTGGACAAACAGCGGAAGCGGAAGAGACAGCGCCATACCCCTGCTGCAGTCCATTCCAAGAAGGAGAAAAATGAGGAGGGGCTGGGGGAGACCCCACACTCTGAGGTACTTATATGGTCTTCTTACATGCTGTCATCCCTCTATCCTGTCTGTACTTCCAGGGCGCTTGGCAGAGCCTAGACCAGGGAGGGTTTGTCCCACTGATGCAGTTGTATGAGCTGGGGTTAGGCTAAAGATACCACCTTGATTTAGTAGCTATTTTGTGACCAGTGCTGAACTCGGGCTCTCTTTTTGAACTGCTACTCAGCTAATTCTCTAGGGGAGGTGCTGTTCTGAACAGATGGAAGCAGGTTTTGCCTGGCATCTTGCTTTGCATCTCAGAAAATCGAACTGCTGTAAAAGGTCTTCTCTGGTGGCGATGGTGAGAATCTTGCCCTTGCACCAGTATGAAGCACAAGCACTAAACTGGTTTTCAGCTCCTTCTGTTTGCCCCTGCATGCCAGGGTGAGCTGAGAACCTCTGTAAGAGGGCTGGGGCGGGAACCGTTGACAGCTCACAAGAGCCTCTCATTGTGTTCTACCATCCAGCAGAAAGATACTGCATCCCAGCAGGGTCAATGTACAAATCTCTCTGACAAACACGTTTTGCCTTTTAGGAATGAGCCAGTTATCACCAAATGTAGGGAAAGCAAGACTTCCTGGAGAGGCAGGACACCTCTGGGCCTCTCGCTATCGCCTCCCACTTCCAGTGGCCCAGGTGCAGCAGCAGGCAGGATAGTCAGTATGTATTTTAGGAGCCAGTTATAGATATGTATTGTTATATTTGTTGTTACACAGCATCCAGGAGAGCAAAAACCTCACACCACTTTGAACAGTTCCAACTACCATACTGCTTTTTGTAAAGGGCATTTCTGATTAGGTTGATAAAACGGGGTAATACCCCTGGGCCGTGGAAGCCTTCCTGTGCTGATAGTGCTCTTTCTGAAGTGTGCGCATCTGGCATCGTGTTTCAAAGCAACCTGTACAGATATCTTTGCCAATGCTGGGGAGAACAGTTAACACTGTCTGCAGTTAAGACCCCGTTAAGAGACTGGCTTGGCTCTGAGGCAGCAAATTCTCTGTGAAAAGAGGGGCAGTTCAGAGCAGCAAAAATCTAGGCCATGGGTCAGAATCCCGCACCCACCACTCGCTGCAGAGCAAGCCCAGTTTTAACTGCCTACAGCCTTAGACAACTGTGTTGAATACTCAGTTATGATGTGAACCATGCCAAACAGAAGTGTCAATGCTTGGCACCTTTGCCAGCATCTGTTTCTCTGTGATTGTGTCTCTTGAGCTGCTGTGGTGAGTGTTCATCACTTGGCTTATGTGAATACATGGGTTCTGGTGAGTACTGGGGTGCTGTGGAGATGCAGTTGTGCTTCCAGGCGGAATTGGGACCGTGCTGGTCCCTCAGTGACTTTGCAAACACCAGGCAAGGAACTCCACTTTAAAGTCCATGGTGCTAGAAGAAATAGATGGTCTGATGATAAGCAGTGAAGCCTTGGACCTAGCTGCCTGCTAAGGAAAAGAGGGCAGAAGAAAGCTTGTCAGCCTAGGCTGAGCTAAGCAGCTTTCTCTGTCCTTGCCTGTCTATGGAGCCAGGAGTGCAAATTTACATTGGGGCAGTAAGAGACTGAGAAAAGGGGATGGAAAATGCTGCTGAAATGGTTGTCAAGGTTCTGAGCCAAGGTCAGGCTGTGCCAAAGAACAGGCCATGCTTTGGGGGTGTGCCAGATACAGCAGCAGGGACAGCTCTGGAAAAAGACCAGGGATGAGCCCTTCTTTTTGCAGGAGGTATGTAGATTTGTAGTGTTGCAGTGCTCATGCTGGCCAGGGGAAGGAGGGGGAACAATGACAGGTCTTTTGAGTGATTACTCTGAGTGGAGATCCCCTTCTCCCTGTTCACAAAAGATGGGCTTTGCCCATCCTGCCTAGCTCTGATATTCCCTTCCCTATGCAGTTTTGGGAGCAGTGTTAGAATGAGGCTGAGATCCTGGCATGTGGAATGTGTGGATTGGCCAGCTGTTTTCAGAACTGAATTGGGTGTGTTTAGGCTGACAGAGCAGGGCTAGAACATGCTGTGCCACACTGGGCAGTGTGAGCCTAGTTGTTAAGTAACACTGCTGCTAGCAAATGCTTTCAAATCCAGTGAGGGAGTTGCTGATTAATGTTCTAGGACTCCTCAATCCATTTTAGTCTCCCGTTTCATCAGCACATGAAACATGTTCATCAGGGTTCAAACCAAGGAGTCCTGCAGCCGTGGGACTCCAGGGTCTTTTAGCCATGGGAGAAAACAACCAGGAGGATGGAAAGACAAACCAGTTCTAAATCCCACATAACTCTACCTGTAGGCAATCTGAGTATGTCCCCCTGCTTCCAAAACACTACTTTGAAGCCTTAGCTACAACAGGAGGCTGGTGCCACTGACCACATGACCTGTGGTTCTTACTTGGAGAATATAGAGGCAAAGATGGCTGTTTTGTTCTTAGATGGTCTTTTTGTCAATGCTGTAGAGACCTTTCTTCTCCCTTTGCTAGGGCTGTGTGGTAGGGTGGCGGCAGCCTATGTGTTCCTTATCAGTATTCCCACAGGCTGCATTGCTGCCAACCTTCCAACAAGACTGTGCTGATAGTGTGTGAGGCTGTATTCTGTAAGGTGTGTTGGACTGACTGTAGTTTGTAGCTGGGACTTTGCTGCCTTCTTTTTTTTTTTTGTGCTCAATAAAGGCAATTTATACCATTCATCTTTGTATTGTGTGTTTTAATATACTCTCAGTGCACCTGTGCATCATTGCTCCACAGAACTCACGTGGCTTTAAAATGTCCCCAAATAAAATCATACTGCTACATTCAGGAATGGGGAAGAAAGACAACAATCTCTGGCAAAGGAAGCATCATTAGAACAAAATAGCAGCTCTAGGTTCTTCCAGCTTTAGACTTTGGAAGATCTTTATGTCCTTTCTTTGTCCTGACTTAAATGTTTTCAAAAGGCATTCAGTTCAGCTTACAAGCTTTAGTAGCACTGCAACTCAGACTTTTGGATACAGGAAGTGGTGCAAAGCTCCCTCTTGTGATCAGTTGTTGGATACCCTGCACCAAGCAGGCCTGGAGGTGTGGGAGTGATATCTGCTGCCTCTGCCAGCAGCTTGAATTCCTTACAAGGTCTTTCAAGTGTACAGTTTGTGTCAGTGTGTTGTGTACACTGGGTACAGCTTGGTGACCCAAGAAGGAATTGACATCTATGCACTGGTCTCACTCAGCTAATTGCAGTGAGCTGGGATGTTAAAAAGTGGCAGAGTCCTTAAAATGTTCTTGCTCAAAGCACTTAGCTGAAGGCATCACTTTGGTTCAGAATTAATGGCTCTTAAGTTGTACCCACTCTGGAGTGGCAGCTGGGGCTGGTGATCCCACTGAAATGTTGTTCCTTGGACTATACCCAAGAGGGCTGGAAGTTGGCAGGATGGTGTTTCCTAGGTCTTCATTGCCTGTCATGACAAAATCCCTGGCAATGCTGCCATGTGTAGCTTCAGGACAGCAGTATCTCATGGTAGAAACAAGTGTCTCTAGGATAGCTGCTGTTCTCCTTCCCTCTAACAGTGCTTGGGCAGGTCCTGTGGGCACGTCAGATGCCTTGGGAAGCCTTGTGGCAGGATCCCTGACCTGGCCCATAAGGGTGCAGTTGGACCTTTATAATTTGAAATCCATTATCTCCGCCAGTAGATGTTACGGACAGTGCTGTGACACTTGCACAGGACAGATGCTTGTGTGAGACGCTGCGCCCCAGGCAGGGTGGGGTGTAAGTGCCCTACTGTGCTGCTCACTTTTGGGCTCACAGAATATGTTGAGTTGGAAGGGACTCATCAAGCATCATCGAGTTCCTACCACGCCTTGAGTACCTTCATGCCTGTAATTTTACGTGGGTTAGGACATGCTGAGGTGAATGTGGGGAAAAAATGTAGTTCATTTAGTGAATGACAGCTGCTATGAAGATTGTTTGAGGTTTTTCATTTTTGTTTCCAGTACAAGTAGAAATTGGGATGCTTCTCACTATTCCAGTCTTTCTAATTTGTTTCCATTCAGGGCATGAATGACTGTTTACTCCGTTATGAGGGGTTATGCACAGTAAGATAATTGTATTGAGTGTGTATTTTTAATCATCTAGTAAACTGAATGCCATTTTTTATAAGACTTTTTGGTGGAACTGTATAGGGGATGTTCTCTCTGGGGTAGGTCACATACACACAACTGCCAAACCTATTATGTGCCTAGTGGCTGAATTTGTAATTTCCAGGTCAGCGTAGGAACTACTTACAGCCCTGACTCTGGTTTTCTGTTTAAAGGGGGAGACGTCGGTTCATGGGACAGCTGCAAGCCCAAAAGAGGGTAATGAAGAGGGGTCAGAGAACGACCATGGAGTGCCTTCATCCAAAAAGATACAGGGGGAGCGTGGAGGAGGAGCAGCTCTCAAGGAGAACGTGTGTCAGGTAGGGTTCTTGAAGAAATCACTTTGGCACTGTAAAATGTTTTTGTGTAAGTTCTGAGACACACAGGTGCCCCAGGTAAGCCCAGGTAGCCTCAAGGTGCTTACTGTAGAATTAACCAAGTTTTTGTGCTCTGTTTGAGCCTTTCCTCTGCAATAGCCTTTTCTCCTACTAAGCT
Organism: Empidonax traillii; assembly: GCF_003031625.1. Taxonomy (NCBI): domain Eukaryota; kingdom Metazoa; phylum Chordata; class Aves; order Passeriformes; family Tyrannidae; genus Empidonax; species Empidonax traillii. The sequence goes on from NW_020955688.1 coordinate 954,923, forward strand.
TCTCAGGTATTAGGGAGACGTGACCAATGCAGGATTCATTTTAGCCGATGGGTGGTATCAGGGACTGGATGGCAAATGGCAGTAGGGATGCACAAATCATCTGAGTTGACTGGCACAAAGAAAATTTTTCCACTGGGGTCTTTGCTGGCAGCTCTGGCCAGCACGTGGATTGTTGCTGTCTGGGAAGGAGGTTGCTCAGAGCTGTGTTTCTTTCCCCACAGATCTGCGAGAAGCCAGGGGAGTTGTTGCTGTGTGAGGCGCAGTGCTGTGGTGCTTTCCACCTGCAGTGCCTTGGGCTCTCCGAGATGCCAAAGGGCAAATTCATCTGCAATGAGTGTTCTACAGGTATGGCAGCTTCTGTGTGTGCAGTTTCAGGGTGCTTCCTGCAGGCTTACCTGGTTCTTCCTTGGCTGGAGGGCTTTTCCTGCAGTAGGGCTGCTAACTAGTTCTCAGTCCTCAGATTATTGGTTTAGTGTCTGGTAATGACTTTCTAATTACAATCATAGAATGGTTTGGGTTAGAAGGTATCTTAAAGATCATCCAGTTCCACTCTGTGCCATGGGCAGGCACACCTTCCGCTAGACCAGGTTGCTCCAAGGCCTGTCCAGCCTAACCTTGAACACTTCCAGAGATGGGGCAGCCAGAGCTTCTCTGGGCAACCTCTTCCCTGGTGAGTGTCTCACCACTCTTACAACCAAGAATTTGTTCTGAATATCTAATCCTAACCTACTCTCTTTCAATTTGAAGTCATTAATAATGGCTTCAAATATTAACTGCTCTTACTGTTGATTCAGAGATGTAGGGAGCAAAGAAGTGAATGTCCAGCATCTGGTGGGAAATTCTTATCTGAAACTAGGGAGAGAAGGCTGGTGGAGAGGGTGAGTCTGATGCAGGCTGGAAATGTCAGAGTAGTGTTGTTGATTTTATGATTTTCTTCTTTTTTCCCTGGCCTGAAGTCCCAGCTATAATAATATTTTTTCGATCTGGAGTTTTATTGCAGCTGCAGGCCAAACCATCCTGGTGCAGAGAGCTGTGCTCTGGGATGGGTGCAGCCGGGCTGGGAAGCTGTGCTGTGCAATCACACAGCCTGGTGGAAGCATCAGGTCCTCATTTAGCCTTCCTGTGTGACCGGTGGGTTCTCTTTCTCCAGGGGTCCATACCTGCTTTGTGTGCAAGAGCTGCGGGGAGGATGTGAAGCGGTGCCTGCTGCCCCTCTGTGGGAAGTATTACCACGAAGCCTGCATACAGAAATATCCGCCCACGGTCATGCAGAACAAGGGCTTCCGCTGCTCCCTGCACATCTGCATGACCTGCCATGCCGCTAACCCAGCAAACATCTCTGCGTCTAAAGGTACTGAGTCTTTCAGGGTGGTCCAGGAGATGCAATTACATGGTTTTTCTTTGTTTCACGTCCACTGTGCAGGTACCTGGTCTTTATGTTGCTTTTCTGTCCTTGCCACAATGTTGTTTGCTGAGGAATAGCTTCTCCCAGAGGAGTGGAAGGGGTGGTGTGAGGTGGCTGCTTGGCAGCACTGCTCGTGGTCGGACACGGCAGCTGGAATGTTCCCAGGCTTTCCAGAGGCTTGGATTCCTGCACGCCCAGCCACACCACGTGCCTTTCTGGGTTTTTGAGCAAATCTCTGGAGCTGTACAGACACACTCATGTTTCTCCCACCTGCTTCTCCTTGTGCCAGTGCTGCAGACAGTGCCTTTCTTAGCAGCACTGGCTGTCAACGCAGTGGAGGGCAAACTATGATTTTGTTCTAGTTCTAATTTTTTTTAAATGTAAACTCGTGTCTTGTAGTAGTAACACCCTTGGACTAAGCTTCCCAGGCAAACATTTCTTTGAGCTGTTTGCAGCAATACCTTGACCTTTATCTCACAGGATTAAACTTAAAACTTTTATGTGATTGCCGTGTATATTTGCTTCTAAAACTGCCTTTCTTTAAATCCTTGGTATCTTAAGGCAAGTGACAATAAGACCAGCTCTATTTTTATCCTGTGTTAAAGTTGTCTTTTTTCCCCCACATATCTTGCTGTAGAAAACAACACCAAGGCCTAAAGCCCACAGCCCACAGCCGGCCACTTCCCCACTGAACATTTGTTGTTTGGCTGCTGCTTCTTGGTGGTCACATTTACCCCTTTTCCCCCACCTCTTCTTCCTGTTTATAGTCTGCTGTGAGGAACTGAAAATAGGCTCTCAAAAACCTTGCCTAAATTAGGTCTGTAGGCAAGTGCATTGCCTGGAAGTTCTGGAATTTCAGGGTAAAATCTAATAAAGTAAAGAGGCAAGTGGTGATGTTTTCAGAAGCTCTGTGGATTGATTTCACCATGTGCGGCTAAGCACTTGGAACACCTCCTCTGTAATTACTGTCTGAGCTGATTTAGTAATTATTTGTGTATGATAGGAAGCAGTCCCAGTCTGTGAACTCTTGAACTGTTTCTGCACAACATGCAGGAGGTTTTTCACTTGTAAATAATATGATTTTATCTATGTTATATACAAATATATATTAAAGATTTTTATACAATATGTTATATTAAATAACCTAATAGGAATCTAATGAGTATGTCAGTGGTGGCCTATGAAAATTAAATCTCACCTTCCCTTTCCAAAGCTCATTCTGAGCTTAGGTATGAATAGGGTCGAGTTTTAGAAGGAAAGAGTCATCCTCCTTTAGAGGTTCACTGTGTTCTGGTGTGTTCTGTGCCAGGCCGCCTGATGCGCTGTGTGCGGTGTCCGGTCGCGTATCACTCCAACGACTTCTGCCTCGCTGCTGGCTCCGTGGTCCTTGCCTCCAACAGCATCATCTGCCCCAACCACTTCACCGCACGGAGGGGCTGCCGCAACCACGAGCACGTCAACGTCAGCTGGTGCTTTGTCTGCTCGGAAGGTGAGGTGGTCTGTGCAGGGTCCTCCGTCACCAAGGAATGCCCTGACGGATTCATTAGAGGGGGCAGAAACTTTTCCCACCCAGAGTGTGCCAATGAGAACTACAGAGAACAGACTGCTTTCCTATCCATCCATATTTAAGCCTAACTTCAGGCTAGGACCTTTTATGGATCCTTAGAAGGATTCTTTTTGTAGCATGAGTAGGGGCCAACTTTAAAAGAGCTTGTGGGAAGAGCATCATTCTTTTTTCCCAGCTGTGTTTGTCTGTAAGTGTTGAATCCAGGGCTTCTGCACAGTGACTGATAAATTCCTCCTCCTTCTCTTTGCAGGGGGCAGCCTTTTATGCTGCGAGTCGTGCCCGGCTGCATTTCATCGTGAGTGTCTAAACATTGAGATGCCAGAGGGAAGCTGGTATTGTAATGATTGCAAGGCAGGCAAAAAGCCACACTACAAAGAAGTAGTCTGGGTGAAAGTTGGGCGCTACAGGTAGGTGAAGGTAGAACAGACTTGTCCCCATCCCTTCTTCATGCAGTGCTCATGGTGATTGAGGTGAGAAGCTGCTCCTCTCTACAGGGTTCAGTGCAGCAGCCTCTGGCTTTTTTTGCGTGCACATAGCTTTTAAAACGTGAGCTTTCCTTCTCCAGTAGCCTCCTATCTCCCCACCAGCCTTGCTGGTAGTCCTCACACAGACTTTCCCATGTCCTCATGCAGTAGCATACTTCTGAGGTGGCTGGAAGTGGGGAATCCAGGGGTTTCATCTGTCCTTCCCTGTGTTGCAGGTGGTGGCCAGCTGAGATTTGCCATCCTAGGACAATTCCTGTCAATATCCAGAAAATGAAGCATGACATCGGTGAGTTCCCTGTGCTGTTCTTCGGCTCCAAGGATTACCTGTGGACCCACCAGGCTCGTGTGTTCCCTTACATGGAAGGTGATGTCAGCAGCAAAGACAAGATGGGGAAGGGCGTGGATGGCATATACAAGAAAGGTAATTTTTCTTTATCCAGGGCAGTACATGGTGTTTTCCTCTTCATTCCTATTTGGAGAAGTGGCATTCCTGTAACAGAGGAAAATGTGTTATAACTAAAATGAAATGAAATTTGTAGAATGAGCTGCTGCTTGTGTATCATCCAGGACACTCAGAATGTTTGTTTGACTCCCAGAGAGGCAGGAAGGTATGCAGATCTCAAGTGCTTCAATGACATAAACCTCTCAAAATCCAAGTGAGCTACTGCTTTATCAGCTTCCCTCTGTCTAATACAATCATTATCTCTATACAAAAATGCACTTGAGAGTTGTGATGCAGCTGCCTGTCACCTCTGCCCAAGAGAGCAGACAAAGATAGCCACCAGTTGGGATGATTTGTCACCCACGGGTAGGTCTCTGACTATAATTCCTGCACTGCCCTGCTGCTTTGGTCTTTTCTTCACCCCCCTCCAGTGAGCCTTGGCCTCTGGAGTGCAGAGCCAGGCTGGTTTGCTTGTAGAACTGTGAGCACTGGGTAGGCAGTGGCTGCCCAGCTCTGTGAGCAGAGGGAGTTCCTCGTAACACAGATTGTTCTCTCACTTAGCTCTTCAAGAAGCTGCTGTGAGATTTGAAGAGTTGAAGGCACAGAAAGAACTGAGACAGCTTCAGGAAGACAAAAAGAACGACAAGAAACCTCCTCCCTACAAACATATCAAGGTGAGGGAAGGTGGTGGGGGGCAGGTGCGGAAGAGAAGCTTTGAGCTGTCGGTGCAGGTGATTTACAGGTATACAGAAACATTTCTACTGTTTGGGTGTCTGGTTGTGTTTGAAGGTTACTTTGGTCCTCTTGGCATCCTCAGTTGTTCTCCAGCTCCAATTCATGTATGTGCAGAGCTGCAGCAAGCTGGGCACCAGTAACAGAGGTGCTCATTTCCTGGAACAGATCTGGACATGTCTGTGTTATCCATGTCAGAGTTGCGTGGTCTGAAGGAACTGTCTACCTTGAGAACTTGGGAGAATGCTGGTGATGCTCAATGTGCTCAAATGCTTCATGTTGCTGATGGCAAGGTGGGCAAACCAGGTGGTGCAGGACAGGAGGTAGTCTGGGTACAGTGCAGCAGAGCTCCATGGAGGGTGGTAACCCACAGTATCTTGTATCATCTCTGCTATTCCTTTTTATTTCTTTCTGTATCAGTGACTGAACAGAAATACTAAAGGAGGTTTACATGCTGAAATATCAACCCTTTTCCTCAGTTTTGCGTAACTGTTTATGTTAAGGGCTGTATTTGGAGTTAGAGTTGGAGCAGCAATAGAAATGCTACAGAGTGGAGGTGACTTGACAGGAGAACTAGGGCAAAGGGGTACCTGTGCTTGAGATGTGGCTCCTGTCTGACCAGAAACCCATTGACTCAGGGACTTTTTTTTTTTTTCATTGCCTCTGTCTGCTCCTTCCCTATTTTACATGGCAAACTGTGGAAACATAACTGTTTGCTGACAGACACCTTTTGTGTCTAGTTAGAATTTCTAGGCAGGCAGGTATATTCTGCATGAGTTAGTGTGCAGTGTAAAGAGCACAAATGAATACTGTGGCAGCAGTATGGACCAGGCAGTTTCAGTGGAGGAAGCAGTTTCTCATTATAGCTATTTTTAGGCCTGTCTCTGGCTGCAACATGAAGGAACTTTGGAAGCAGTTTGGAGCCTTTGAAATACCCTTTTATATAAATAATAACGGTTGTGGTCATTAGTCATGGCAACTCTTCTGAGATCTGGGTGCAAGCTGTTTGTCTCTGTGAAAGCAAAGCAATTTGCAGGAGCAGATGGTGAACCAGAGAAGGCTTCAGAGTGGAATGGCTGTAGCTGGTTGTGTCCACTGCTGTCCTGGCTTTTTAAGATCAGCACCTCAGGGTCCATACTGAGGAGCATCAACACAAGAGGCTGCTGCAAAACACATTTGGGATCCTTCATCCTGTCAGAGCTGTGGCTAGTCCAAGCATCACCCTGTTTTGGAGCTGGTTTTGTTCTGGAGAGTAGGGCAGGCGTGCTGGGCATGTGTGGAGTGGCAGTGCCAGAACAGTGCCAGTGGTGGACTGACCTAATCTCTGAGTCTCACTACTTTTAGTGAGGTGATGAGTCTGATGAGTAAGTGATGGAAAGCAGCAGAGGGGAACATCAGTGACAAGGAAGGTCAGAGGTGGGAGGCAGTACTAGGAGGAAAGGAGGAGACTGCATTGAAGAGATTAATGAGGGATTTCTGCAGGGTTTGCTTTTAAACAAAGGAGGAGGATCAGGACTGGGCCAGTCTCAGGCAGGCTATCAGTGCGGAAACTCTGCTCTGTGGGTGGGACTAGCTAAATTATATGGGGGGCTGGAGTAGTTTTGCTAAATGACCCCTTCCTTTCGTGTTCTGGGAGAGGAAAGTGGATGATGGCTCACCCGGGGAAAGAACAGCAAGGAGCTTTTCTTCAGTGTCTCTCTCCAAAGTCCTGACTCTCTGTTGCCTGCTTTTCAGCGTTCGCTGCCTTTAACCAAACCCAAGGGACCCAGCTCATGCCACAGACACGCCAGTCGCTTCTCCACCTGGTGCTGCACTCTGCTTCCTTCTGGAGCGGTTTTTAGAGAGCTCCTTGGCTTATCTCTGAGCTCATCTCTGGGCCTTCCAACCCCAGCCTTGCCTGGTTTGGCTTCCATTTACATCTGCAGAACAGTTGGGTAGGGAGGTAACTGTGTGGTAGGCCCTCTGTCACAGGTGTGCCAACCTGGTTCTCATAGTGACATCCGAGGGCACAAATCAGCTTGAAGATAACATCAAACAGGGCAGTAAGGAAAAGCTAAGAAAAAGCACCTGACACTCAGGCTGTAGAAGGTGCAGTTTGATGCAGGTGCAGCAAATGGTTTGGTGTTGATCACAGGTATGGTGTGCGCCCAAGCAGAAGTGCTGGGCCACTTGCACTGGATGTGGGCACAGTGGTGATGGGAGGGGGACACTTTCCAGGGTCACTTACTACACACTGCACCAGGTGATGCTAATGGGGGACCTGCATCTTCCTGAGATCTTCCCTCTAACCCTGTGCCTCATGAAATAATGTTCCCGCAAGTACAGCTGTGCCTGTACTCATGTCCTTCTGCCCCTTGCTGTAACTAACTCAGTGCAGCCCATCAGCTCGTAGGCAGGAGTTGAGCATAGAAGTGCCTGTCAGGATAACCCATTGTTCCCAAGAGCTCATGTCCTTCGTGTGCATTGAAGGTGAACCGGCCGGTGGGGAAGGTGCAGATCTTCACTGCAGACCTGTCTGAGATCCCGCGCTGCAACTGCAAACCCACCGATGAAAACCCCTGCGGCCTGGACTCCGAGTGCATCAACCGCATGTTGCTCTACGAGTGCCACCCCATGGTGTGTCCTGCTGGGGAGCGCTGCCAGAACCAGTGCTTCTCCAAGCGCCAGTATCCCGAGGTGCAGATCTTCCGCACGCTGGCACGAGGCTGGGGCTTGCAAGCCAAAACAGACATCAGGAAGGTACGTCAAACTGGCTGAAAAGCACGGAGAGAGGTTTTTAGGAAGGAGCTAAGTTTTCTTTGTGTTTTAGCTAAGTTTTAGCACAAAGATGGACATCCCTCCCTCCTTCAGGGAATTTGCCTTGTCTTATCAGCTTTTTGTTTTCTCTCTGGCAGGGTGAATTTGTTAATGAGTATGTTGGGGAACTAATTGATGAAGAGGAGTGCCGAGCCCGAATCCGCTATGCTCAGGAGCATGACATAACCAATTTCTACATGTTGACACTGGATAAGGTATGTGGAAGGAATCACTTGTCAGGATCCTAGACAGAAGTAAAATGATTGCAAGGAAAGCATGGTAATGGTCTTCTTTAGCTTGTAAAAAGGTGCTAAGAGTTGTTAATGGGCTGGTCTGCATTTCCACTGAAGAGATGAGTAAATGAATGGACTTAACATGCAGTAGAGAAGCCTCAGGCTGGACATTAGGATTAGGAGGAAAGTCTGAAGTGATGACTTTGAGTTTGTTCAGAAGAGGTGAGGCAGTTTTCTGAGGACAGTTGTCTGAGGATCATAGATCCTGCTTCAGCATGACAGGGAGAATTTGGTAACCTTGGGATCTTTCCCAGCAGCTGAACCCTGGAGAGCCCAGAACTGGACTGATGTGTGCCAGAGAAGGCATTGGCCCTCAGATGTACAAGTTTCAGGCACAGTGAGACCTTCATTTAAGTTCAAATCCCAGGTGATGCTGTGCTAAGTAAAACCAACAGAGTTAGTTACACCCATAGATGCCTCAGTGGGTCCTGTAGTCCAGGTTGTTGTTATGAACTCCTGACTTTCAGAGGTAAGTGATTTTGTCAGCTGCTTTCAACACTTTGTCACTCAGCCTTGGAAAGATGAGAAGGAAACCATGAAAGCAAGCATGGGAAAAAGCTGTCAGGTGTGGGACAGGATAACAGTGGGACTGCTTTCTGTCTCTCCCGATATCTTGCTGGAAGTTCACACTCACCATATCTTGTTCTCCTTGTCTGGCTGATGGGTGGGAGCAGGGGCAAACCCAAGTGTTAGTATGTCCCTCATTATTATAAAAGCAAATCTCAGTTGCAGCTTCCCTCTCCATCACAGTCGAGCATGTGGCAGTGTGCTGTACACAAGTGTACCTCATTTTACGTACTGTTCCTGATTTTCCTCTATACACTGACGTGCAAGAAATAGGAACTAGTATTTTGCTTTTAAGCAGAAGTTGGGGCCTGGAACCACAGGCACTGCCTTGGAAATGTTGGGGTGGTGTTTATCCAGAACTGACACTGCAGGGAGAGCTTGCTTCCCAAAAAACAGCAGTAGCACTGTCCTGGCTGTTGTGTGTGTCTTTTAAGAGGAAGATGATGTGCAGGAGACTGTATTTCCGTATGACCTGCCAGTGCTGACCAGGGATGTCAGTGCAGGAAATGACAGTTGATTAAAATGTGGTTTTCTGGACTTTTTTTTCTATTCCAGGATCGAATCATTGATGCTGGGCCAAAGGGCAACTACGCTCGGTTCATGAACCATTGCTGCCAGCCCAACTGTGAGACTCAGAAGTGGTGTGTGAACGGCGACACACGGGTCGGGCTCTTCGCACTTGTAAATATCAAAGCTGGTAAGGAGCTGCACTCTGTCAGTGCCTGCAGTTAGCTGGGGGGGTTCTGTAAGGAAAAAAGGAGGGTTTGTAGCTCCCTGGGAAGAGATTTAATTTTTGGTTTCATGTAGGCATTCATGAGACTTAACACCAGCACTGACATAATGAAACACAAAGAGCCATGATATCAGTGGAGGTTTGTGGTTCTGATTTACAGGGCCAAGAAATGGCCCTGCTACAGGGTGGGTCAGTGCCCTTTTTAGCTGTAGCATGTGCTTTAAGTGTGGAGTTGCACTGAATTTTCAATCCACATAGATCTCTGGGAAGATTTAAGAGTTTGGTGTCCTTGTGTAGTGGTGACTGCCTTCTGTGACATTATATTACATTAAGTGCTTTTATTTCAGCAGTAAAATGTTCTGCCCCTTAGTTCGTTACAACTTGCTTGGTTTTGATCTGTTTTTGTGCTAGGGACTGAGCTGACTTTCAACTACAATCTGGAGTGTCTGGGAAATGGAAAGACCGTTTGTAAATGTGGTGCCCCAAATTGCAGTGGCTTCCTAGGAGTAAGGCCAAAGGTATGGTGCATCCTTCAAGATTTTGTTTTTCCACATCACCACTTTACATAGATCTGTATGTTGGTTGCAGAGATTTCACATTGCAGAATTAATCCTATTTCAATGTGACTATCAGAACACTGCTTGGAATGAGATAAATATTCAAGCTTTCATTTTGAGACAACAGATCTTAGACTTCAATTATCAGAGTTGCTATAAATAACAATGGAAGTTTTATTTTACAGCAAAAAAGTAAATGGAAGTGTTTTTTTTGGAATTTTCTGCTTCTTATCATGGCAGTTTCCATTGCACTAGAGGAGCAAAGGACAGGCATGAGAAAGACTTCATCAGATAATCAAGAAAACACAACTCAGCCCATTTCCCAAAGTAAAGGACTGAATAAATTGTGAGCATGCATGGAAGGCCAGCAAATGCACATTCCTTCAGACTGGAGTTGCTTTAGAGCCAGAAGGCTCTTACCTCACTGTCTTTGCTGCAATAAAGTTCCTGGTTTTCTCCTGCTTTTAATTAAGTTACCAAAGTTTACACATCAGACAGAAAAAAGAAATTTGCCTCATCTGTAGTAGAAAAATCACCAGTTTTTGGAACTCACTGAATTTTTGAGAGCTTCGATTTGCAACTTTGTAATGTTGCAGTAACAGGAATTGATTTCAATTACCTCCTTGTGTGAGCTGGTTCTCACTGGGAAAAGGAAATAACAGGAGCAGTTGGCCGAGTTCCCAGCTGTCACCCACTAAATCTATGTCTCAGCTGTTGGTTTGTTTCAAGTGCGAGACCGAATCAGTCTGTAATCCCTCTGCTCTGACATGTGGATTCTGGCATACCCACAGTTAAGGGTTAAAAGCTCGAGCAGTGCAGTTGTTCAGCCCCATCAATATCTGGGGGAAGGCTTTGTGAATTCTCCAGGGAGATTAGTTCTGCAGAAGAATTAACTTATAAAAATAAAAAATGGATGTCTTCAGAAGTTGACAGATGAGGTGAAATACACATCTGATGTATTTAGTTCTTTCTAAGGTTGCGATTTAAAGTTCAATTGATTTTGTGCTGCTCCTGTGTTATACATGGTTTGACTGTCATTTTTGCCTTGAAATTGTAGGTTGCATGATAGAAATCAGAGGAAGGTGCCCTTAAGTTGGCATTAATGTTCCATTGTGATGTCTGAGAGGACTCATTCCATCTTGATGAGATGGGCTAAGAAACAATACTGAGAAAACAGTAACTTGGGGTTTTTTGTTGTGGGGTTTTTTTTAATTCCTCACACAATAGATGCATTTTTAAGCTTCCTGAAGATATAGCAAGATAAAACTGATTATACTCAAGTTCACTCTTGAAAGTGCCCTTTCTAACTGGGAGCGTGGAAGAATGCTTAGGAGTCTATTGTACTGCAGGGAGCAAGTGGAATTGCTTAGTCCAGCTGTTAGACCTCTCTTAGACATTCAAATTAGCTGTGAAGGGATTTTCTTGTTCTCTTTGTAATTAGATGGCCGAGGAACTAGACCCTGAGAATAGGTGGAATAGTTTAGGTGGAGGCATTTCAGTGCCTGCATTTTCAGTGATAAGAAAGGCCTGGCTTGTCCCCATTGTCAGGGGGAATGGTGGCATAAAAGCAGCAAGATCCCCATGTGAGGAGGAAGGAAATAATCTGGAGGTGTAACTCCTTGGTGGCAGGAAAGCTAGATAGCCAAATCTGCAGAGTTCTGAAGTTATAGGTCTGGTGACTAAGGCTTTTAAATCTTTTGGTGATTCTGGTGATGCAAATAGTGCCCAATATTTATGCAGAATAAAGAATGCAAAAATCGCCTTGTAGTCATTGTCTCAGCACACAGAGATATCCTGCATGGGGAGTGCATATTTGAACACAGAGATGTAGAAAATGGCACAAAATTTAGCTCATGTCTGTTTAGATAAACTAAACTGATAGTGCTTTGATAAAGTCAGGAGTGGGAACAAGGCAGCATCATCTTTATGGAACTGAGAGTTTGGCATGAGGGGAAGCTCATCCTGGAGAGGAGGTTAGGAATGGTCTGAGGAACAGGCTTGAAGAGGGAGTGGGGGAGCAGTGTTGAAGGAAGCCGTAGGCCAGAGAAGAGCACTTAAACCATTTTAGTTGCCTGTCCTGAGACCAGTTGTAGTTATTTTCATTATATGGTTGTAATTTAACTGTACTGATGACATGAAGGTGTCAATTGTCATCGATGCGGGAGAGTGAGAGGATGGGGCAGTTGCAGAGGAATAACTGAATATAACAGGGAATAGATTGGAGTTCAGAGATTGGATATGCCAAGTACACACCTGGAGGGTAACAGCAGAAATAAATCTGCCTTGAGAAGGTCATGGCTGAGCACTCATGGCAGAGAAGGATCCGTTCTGAAGCTCAGCTGCCACAGGACTGAGTCACTGAGTCACAGACTGCCACTGTCACACACTGTGGTGTGACACAGCTGTGGAAAAGGCAAATGTGAGGAGTGCTTTGGGGAAGTGTTGATGTCATTGTATACAGCCTGTGAGGTGTCATCTGAATTGGCATGTGTAATTCTGTAACTTTCATTTGAGATAAATAAACTTGATATTGGCAGAGAAAAACCATTGGGAAGACTGAGCATGCAGATTGGAAGTTTCAGTTTGTGAGGAGAGTGTGTCCCAGAGGTTACTTCAGGGAGACAGAAAAGTTTCAGAGGTTGGACTCAATGATCTTCAAGATCTTTTCCAACCTAAATGATTCTGTGATTCTGGTGGAAAAGAGCAGTGTTGACACAAGAACAAATGGATCACAGATAAATTCAGACTGAAAATAGAGAAGTGATGAACATCAGAAAGTGCAGGAAGACCCTTGAGAGACTCCTCTTGAGTCATGAGTGCAAGGAGACCTGACTGCTTTGACTGAGGACCTGAGGAGTCTGTGAGAGGTGGCACAAGTTCAGTGAGACCAGGCAGCCCTAGCTTGTCGTTCTGCTGTTGCTAATTGTGTATATCCCATGCTGAACCAGGCTTTGGTACTTCTCAAAATAACAGAGAGCTGTTTTCTGTAGTGAGTTGGTTGCCAAATATTGAGCAGCACGGGTGGTGTTGCACAGGTTTCATGCATGGCTGGCAGTGGGGTTTCTGTTGGCAGGGTTTGCAGTTCTCTCCTGCAGCAGGAAGGGAGCAGGTGGAAGAGGCAGAGTCCTGCAGTAACCAGAGTTGTCTCGCCCACAGAGCCAGCCCAGCCTCACCGAGGAGAAGTCCAAGAAGCTGAAGAGGCGGCCGCAGATGAAGCGCAGGTCGCAGGCGGAGGTGATGAAGGAGCGAGAGGACGAGTGTTTCAGCTGTGGGGACGGAGGGCAGCTGGTTTCTTGTAAGAAGTCAGGCTGCCCCAAGGTGTACCATGCAGACTGCCTCAACCTGACCAAGAGACCTGCAGGTCAGTGCTCTGCAAGGCTGGGCTCTGCTTGGGTCACGGTGTTGGCTTGAGGTGGCCCAGGTGCTGCTCATCATCTTGCACTTGATTCACAGCATCTTAAAATTTGGAAAAATCTTTCCCGCTTGAACAGACTTTGTGGCTCAGATGACACAACCCTGGTTTGCACTCCCCTGTGACCACAAAAAGGTGAACTAATTGCTGAAGGGGGAGCTGGTCCTTGCCTAAAAAATGGTGCTTGTGAGTTGACCCCATCTGTGGGGCCTGGCAGAGCACAATCCCAACAGTAGTTGAGGTACTGATCCTCATATTGACCATCTTCCTGAAGTAGAAGACAGTTGAGTGAGTTGAAAAGTGAGGAGAAGCACTGGTGGAAAATAGGTGTTAAAAATGAGTCTAGGTGTCTGAATAGCCATGAGTTTGTAGTTAAGAGAACAGTGTCAAAGCATGTCCTAGTTTGTGGTGAAGTGAGGGCAGAAATTTGAAATAAAAACTACTTCTAGTTGGGTGCTAAGAAAGAAACAGGCTCCCTTTATGAGCAATACAACAGCTTTGTGTTCATTAGTAGCTCAGGAGGTGTAAAATAATATCTATTAGACAGAAAGACTTACCTTGCATTTAAAAGCTGTAAGGGAGCTGAGTTTCAGTTTGAAGTTCCTGCAACGTTTAATGAGTGTTCAGGTTTACCCAGTGCTCAGAAAAGGGAAAAGTCTGACCTGAGTCTTGGTAGGCCAGTTGGCCCAATGTCTGCCAGGCCAGGAAGATGGAAAAGCTGATACGGGATTAAGTGCCTCAGCAATTAAATTATAAGAATATAAATAATACTAGATGGTAATTTTTTAGCTAAAATAACTCATCAAACCTAATGTAGGTTTTTTGCTAAGATAATAAATTTGATTAATAAGAGCAATTGCGTAGAAGTCATTTGTTTGAGGGGATGCAAATCTTTTGATCTAATACTGAAAACATTGTCACAGTTAGAAATTCTCTGTGCAGCTCTGTAGGGTATTTTCTGAACAGATTGGAGTCTGGGAAACATGGAACCAAGTGGCCTCTGAAAGTATCAGCCAGGAGAATCACTCAGCAGTGTTTGTCTGTGCCATGAGAGCCAGAACTGGGCAACCAACACCTCCAGCTGTAGTTTGGCAGGAGGCATATCAGGGCTGGTGGCATGTTTCGTAGAGGACAGAAATCAGGTAGGTGTGTGCATGTGTTAAGGTGCAGGGAGAATGGAGCATTTATCCAGAAGAGCTTGGGTGGCTCATGGAACAAACTGTAACAAAGCAATGTGAAAGCCAGCGGGAGGGCAGGTCATCCCTATGGAACATTGTCATGCAGGGTGAGGGAATACGCCTGAATACATCTGTCTGTGCATTTTTGTGTGCTGTAACATCCTGGCAAGTTTACCTGTGCTTTAAAGTCTCCAAGAGAGGAGAATCCAGCCTTTAGCCTGTTCTCCAGCTTTCCATTTGAAAAACTTCTCCTAACAGCCTGAATTCAAAAAACAAAGGATTGCCAGCTCTGTGTTTGTTTTTTTTTTTTTTTTGAATAGTGAGACAAATTATTGTCTTACTCCTCTTGCAGCTTATACAAACACAGCTTCTCATTGCAGCTCTTATTTTCTGAAGTTTTTGTTCTTGGTCTGTTCTAGACTGCGTCCCACTTGCCTACACATTTTTAAAAACTGGGTAAAAGTATTTTAATAACATTGCAGCCAAGGCCTTGCTAACTCTGACAGAAGAGAATAATTATATTTTTTGTTTTACATTAAGTTTCTTGGGAAATTATGTTTTACTTGTTTTGCAAAAACAATTTTTATATTTATGCCATGTTTGTGGTTTTCCTTCTTATTTGACTTGATCCTTTTCACGTATTTATTTTATTTCTTCCTCCTGCAATCCTGCACTGGTCTTCATATAATTACACCTTGTTCATGCAAAAGCATTTTATTTTCCATCTGTACAAATTTGTCCAGTTAAATCTGAGCCTGTCCAACTGGATTTTTGCAACGCCTCACAGCCTTGTTGTTACCTACCTGTTTATGCAAGAGTATTTTGCTTTTCTGCTTCTAGGAATTTAAATTACAATGCAGATTAAAATATAATCCTGAAGGATGTAGTTTGAAATGCCGCCTCAGTTTGCCACAAGACCATTGATAGCTGGTTTTGGAGAATAATTTTCAGTCAGTTGTAGCAGTTTTACTTTTTTTACACATAGGCTATGATTTTCATAGCCTGCTCTTTAAAGTATCATGCAAGACATGAAAGGTTCAGCACTTTCTGCTTCAAATGTTTCCTCTGCCGTGGGCACTGCTGTCAAGTAATTGGAATTTCCTGCTTGTTTGCATGTTGCTAATTGTGTGATCTTACTTCCAAGAGCTCCGGGCTGTCTCTGGAGAGGTTGCTTATTCATTAGGCCTTTTATTCTGTCAAAGATCATTAGAGTGGTTTGATAGGATTGATTCTTCCTGCAACAAACTAGCAGGTTTTGACCTTGTATTTTCCATGTGTACAAATGACCTCAATAAGGATGGTCCCAGAGTCCTCCCAGTGGCCCAGCTGAGTTGAGTGTGGCTCTCTGGGATGCTGCTGGTGCAGCGGGAGCAGTGGCAGCCTGTGCTGCAACATTGTGAGCCAGGAAAGGGGTAAACCATGTGAGGTGTTAAACATCCCTACTTGGAAAAAAAGTGCTGAAAAATTGGAAAATACATAGAAAAGCAGTGTGCATACTTTGAGACTGGAATAGAAGCTTCAAAGGAGGAGAAAAACATGGTATGTGTAGTCTTCAACCCCAGGGGAAAAGCAGCGTGGAGAGCTGCTGTTGCACAAGTGCAGGGACCAATGGCCATGCACCAGCCTCCCTGGAAAAGAGCTGGTAGCCACCGCCACAGCTGTGTGGGTTTGGTTCAGGGAGGCTGGGAAGTGCTCTGGCCCAAGTGGTGTCCGCCAGCAATCTCTGAAATAGTGTTGTTTTTTTCCTCCTGGTGGTGTTGGTACTGATGGTCAATAGATTCAGTGTGAACGGGGAGCCCCTGGGGAAGCAGCTTTGTGTTAAACCGTAGTTTTTTCATGGGCAGAAGTTAAGGTGTCTTTGGGTATAAAGACAATAGAAACTTACCCCTTGTGATCACTGCTCTCTCACTTCTTCTTTCTGATAAATAGGAAGGGAGGTCAGTGACACAGAATTAAAAGATGAATCTGACACATCTACTTGAAAGGTCCACCGGGTTTTGTGCACAGATACTGCTGGTATCTGTGTTGTCTGTGGAATTCAGAGCCACAGAGATGTGCAAGCTGGGGTTATCTGCCCTTCTCTAGGCACCCCTGTTGGTTTGTGTTGTATAGGAGGCAGGTGGGCTTTTGGTCTGACCTGACCTGGTTTGTGTTTGTCATGATTATCATTGCCTTTGTCGCTTCTGAGAGTGCAGATTCCTGTTACCTGCCCATCAAGCCTAGAGCTATGGTGGAAACTGAGGAGGACGTGTAGAGTTGTATGAGAGTATTATACAGGTGTTCCCACTTTCCCCTGAACTCACTTTGCAGCAGGCCTTTGTCTCTTCCCCTTGTACTACTCCTCTTAAGGTGTGTCTTTTCTCCTGTGTCTGTGCTGCAGGAAAATGGGAGTGCCCGTGGCATCAGTGTGACGTGTGTGGTAAGGAAGCAGCCTCATTCTGCGAGATGTGCCCCAGGTCCTTCTGCAAGCAGCACCGGGAAGGAATGCTCTTCATCTCCAAGCTGGATGGACGATTATGCTGTACAGAGCACGATCCCTGTGGGCCTCACCCTCTAGAGCCAGGAGAAATTCGTGAGTATGTGCCTCCTATAGAAGCCCTGACTAATGGCGAGGACACCCAGCCACCGGAGCAGCTGCCTGCAGAGGCAGACACGGAGGCAGACACAGACCTGAGCGTTCAGCCCCTGGACAGCCTACCTCAGTCTGTGGCCCTCAGACTGCAGTCACCAGAAAAGCCCCCTGCTACCCTGGCGCTGAGGCTGCCATCATCCGACAAGCCCCCCACCACCCTTGCCCTGAGGCTGCAGCCATCAAACAAGCCCCCCACTACCCTGGCCCTCAGGCTGCCTTCACCAGACAAACCACCTGCCACCCTGGCTCTGAGACTGCCACCGTCAAATAAACCCCCTGCCACCTTGTCACTGAGGCTGAAGCCATCCAACAAACCCTCCACCACCCTCTCACTCCGGCTGCAGCCTTCGGACAAACCTCCCACCACCCTCTCGCTCCGCCTGCAGCCGTCAGACAAGCCCCAGGCTGCCCTATCCCTAAGGCTGCAGTCAGAGAAGCAGCCCATCATCGTAGCACTGCGACCTCAGCAGCCCGACAAACCTCCCAGCAACGCGGTGCTCTGGCCCCTGGATGAGTCCTGCAGTGACGCCTCGCAGCCTCAGCTGACGAGCAAATCTCCTCCAGGATCGCCACAGTCATTGGACGAGTCGCTTGTTACTGCTGGTGCCCTGCAGCTCCAGCTGTCAGATGAGCCTCCGGACACCTCCGGGGTTTTGGGGTTATCGGACAAGTCCCTCATTGACACCGGGACCCAGCAGCCTGAGCTGCTGGATGAGTTCCCCACAAAATGCCTGCATCCTCCACTGTCTGACAGACTCCTCACCACGGTGCAGTCCCAGCTGGCAGATGAGCTTCCCTCCGATGACACTTCTGCCCAGAGTCCACAGCCACAGTCTGTGGAAGAGGATCCCAGCTCTGTGGTGTCACAGGTCCCAGTATTGGAGGTGGCTTCCAGTCCTGAGGTGCTGTGGCCTCTGCCGATTGAAAAAGTCCCCGATTCCCCGGTCTCACGGGTCCTGCCCATAGAGAAGGCTCCTGGATCAGCAGTGCCACGACCCCTGCCTCCAGAAAATGCCTCCTTCTCTGGGGCAATACGGGTTCCAGCCACAGAGAAGGCTCCCAGCTCTGGGTCACCCCATCCCCTGACTCCAGAGAAGGCTCCTGCCTCGAGTATGCCACGGATCCCACCCACAGAGAAGGCTCCCAGCTTAGGGGTATCATGGCCCCTGACTCCAGAGAAGGCCCCTGGCTCCCGGTCACCTCACGTCCTGCCCGTGGATAAGGCTCTGAGCTCTGGGGCCCTGCGGATCCCGCTCACACAAAAGGCTCCCTCCCCTGGGGTGCTGCGACCCCTGCCTCCAGAGAAGGCTGCTGACTCCGGGGCCCTGCGGGTCCTGCCTCTGGAAAAGGCACTCAGCTCCGGGGTGTCTCGGCCTCAGCTCTTGGAGAGGCCTCTCGCTCTTACAGCCCCGTGGCCTCAGGCATCGGACAAGCTGGCTGCTGCCGTGGCTCCTCGGCCTCAAGCCTCGGACAAGCCTCTGGCTGCATCAGCTCCGAGGCTGTTGCTGTCGGAGAAGGCGCTGCGGCCCGTTGACCAGAACGCTCAGCCGAAGGAGAGAGGAGCCCCGGCTGTGGAGCTGAATCCCCAGCAGAAAGAGAGGACCACGTTAGCTGGGGAGCAAATCTCTTGGTCTGCTGGGAAGGTAGTGACGCACGTCGGACAAATACCATGGCCTACGGAGAAACTACAGATGCACGAGCAGACCCACTGGCCCACTGCAAAAGCCCTGATGCCTGCTGAGCAGCCTTCCCGGACAGCAGAGAAACTACCAGAGCCAACCCTTCAGCCCAGCTGGGAAGTGGCCTCAGCCCCTGCAGAGCAGCCCCCGTGGACATCAGAGAGATTGTGTGCATTCGAGCAGACCCCTCGGCCAGCCAGGGAAGCGCCGGTGCCCCCGGAGCAGATGCAATGGCTTGTCACGAACATTCAGACAATTGACCAGATTTCTTGGCTGGGTGGAAAAGCACAGACTCCTCGGGGGCAGGACCCTTTGCCTGAACAAAACACAGCGCTAGCCCGTAACCAGGATTCTGTCTGTCGTGAGTTGGCCGACTCAGAGCCAAAGTGAGGTTGGTAAATATGGGAGGCAGGTTTCAGTTGTTTAATGTTTAGGGAGGGGGAATCTTTCTTTTGTTTTTTTTATTCACTTCCCTGAGCCCAGCCCCTAACCCATGCACATCCCATCCATATTCTCTCGTGACATGAGCAAGGACATTCTCTTAAACCTGAGTCTGGCCCAGGCAAAGGGAGAGAGCATCCGTGACCTTTTCCTCTTCCTTTAACAAATGGTAAAGCTGAAATAAAGAGTCCACTCTGGGTAAAAATCTCCAATTCCATTGAAATGATCACATTACTGATCCAGCATGTTCAAGCTCCAGGTCATATTTGTAGGTGGGTTCCCAGGTACAGCCAAGGGCCTTTCTTTTGTTACTACATTTAAAGGAAGCCGATCAGTCAGGCTGCCCTGGGAATGAAGAAGTTTCAGGATCAGGTGGTGAGCAGTCAGGAGCATGTCCTTGCCAGACTCTAGAAGCAGGGGAAGGATTTGTGTTGTCTGCCCAGGTCTCTGTCCCTGCAGGGCATTGCTTTGTGAGGTTTATCCGTATGTTCACTGGGATGTAATGTGTGCGTGGTTTGCTGAAGGACAAGGATCATCTCCAGTGAGCTGGGAGAGGAGCCCCTGCACTCACTCAGTGCAGTTTTCTCCATTAATAGGCAGTATCCATTCAGGCTCCTTTATACAGAGCTGGCCCGAGAAATGGGAAATCTGGAGGAAGTCAGGGAAAAGAGAGATCTTGGAAGTAGTCGTCTGGCAGTTTTTTCATTCTTGTATCTTAATCCTTTAGCACAGGACATATGGAGTGTTTTCCTGCCCTTGAAAACGTAATGATCCGTAAAGCAGCAATAGGGGAGCAGGGCAGAGTGGGTTCCCTGAGGTGCTGAGCGCTGCCCTGGCAAGGGAGTGGTGCTCCCTTTCGAGTTTCCATCCAGTCTCTTGATCTCTGTCTCAGTGTGAGCCAGCGGACTGAGCAGTCCTTTCTCCCCTTGCCTCAGGCGTGTTCAGGACGTATTCCCATCACGCGTGGTGTTGCCAGCAGCAAGCAAAACCTGACCCTCTCACTGCACAGCGCAGAGGAAAGGGTTCCATAGCTGTATCGGGACCCATCTCGACACCTTCCCCTTGGGCAGCTTCTGGCTTAACTCTTCTACAACCAAAGGAGACTTGAATTAACTGGACTGTGTTGGTGTGTGTGTGTGTGCGCGCGCGTGTGTGCCCTTCCAACTGAATTGTAGTTCTCACACTGGAACATGGTGGGCTCCAGCAGCTGGCTGGCTTTCTTTTTTCCTCTTCTCCGTTTTCCAGTGAAAATAGATGTTTAGTACCTGGTGGTCATCAGACTGGTGTCCAGACTAGGCCTGCTGAAACATTCACTCAAGTGTGGAGGCAGAAGTTGGCTTGGCCATGGTGCTTGCGGGGCAGGTGGTAGAGTCCCAGGGGCCTGCAGTGTCTTGCGACCACTGGCACCCTCGCAGGCAGGAGGAGGATGGGCCTCCCTGGTGGCAGTGCCTGGGCTGGATGGGGTTGGTGTCCTGCCAAGGAAGCACTGCTGACCAGCATTTTCCCACTCTCACAACACATTACCTCTGTGGTTTGCCTGAGCTCCGCCGATCTGGGGCCACAGCCTCAGATCTCCGTGCCGCCGCCAGACCCTCGCGCAGCTCCAGTGTGTGTATCCTTCTCCTTCCAGGCTGATCCACAGGTCCCTCCCCAGAAGGGGAGTGTTCAGCTCCAGGACAGCCCTCTCCCTCAGACATGGGAGGGACCCTTTCCTTCCTTGTTCCCCCCTGTCTTGCAACTACCTGCTGCTCCCAGAGCAGACAGTCATGAGCTTTGCAGTTATCTATGAAGGGAGGCAGACACCTGTGCCGAGACAAATCCCAATCCACTCTCCTTTCCTGACTTGTACACCCTGAGACAACGTCCTCCTGAAAAGACCGGTTGTGCTGGGCACGAGGGGACGTTATCAGTGCTATGGTGCATCTCTTCTCTAGTCCAAATCATTTCAGATCCTTTGTAGAATAGCTCACAGCTTGGAAAAGCTTTATGGCTTATGGAAACTTACTTGTTAAATGTTGTTTTTTTTCCGGGAAGACTAGCAGGTCAGTTCCTGCTTGCTGCTGAAACTGGGGAAATGCAAGCATCTTGTGTTTCTGCGTGACTCCTCCACAAAGGGAATCAGGACAACTCAGATCCATTGAGAGAGAAGATTATCTTAAGGGCATTCATTAACTTTTATAAACAAAATTATTAAAAAAAAAAAAAAAAGTAATGACGTTCAGTATATTAAGTATTTATCATGTGTGAGAAGGAAAATCTTGAATTTACATTTATAAGGCTTCCCATGAGCTGGACTTAGTCATGTAGATTGTGTAAGTAGGGTTCCCTCAGTGCCAGTGCCCAGCCAGCTCCTGCTGTAACCAGAGAGGTCTCTGCACTGCTCTGTCCACCTCTGCTTTGCATTGTCACGTGTTAACTCGCTACTTGTTTCATGAAAAAATAAACTGTGAATATTTTTGGTGCAGGCTTTTTTAAATCTGTAAAATGGAGAAGTTCTCAACAAATTCTCTTGAGAGCAGGTTTGAAAAGATCACTTCTATAAATCGTGTGCTAACGGAGCAGGGTGGGGCTCACGACAGCAGGCACCTTTCACGCAGCAGGTGCTTACCCAAAAGCTTGTCTGGAACAGTGAATGTGGATTAAACTGTTGCATGCCATTTCCCACAGTCTTCTTCATTGTAGCTGACTGTACCCCATCTCTCTTCTTGTCTCCCTTTTCCATGAGGATCCAGGTTTCTGGCTTGCTACCTTCCAGCTGCTGTCGGAAAGTTGACTTCAGCATAGCTTGGGAGGCTGCTTGGTAAATTTGGTGTTGGGGAACATCATAGAAGGAGGAAGTCAGAAAGCTGCTCTTCCTTCCTTGCCCTCACTGGGGACCTGGGTGGTACTCTGTCAGATCGGGGGAGCTTTTCAGAGGGAGGAGTGGTGCTTTTGGGAGTGACTGGCAGTACTGGGTTACCTTGGCCAGATGGACAAGGCCTGACCAGATGTGGAGAGATGTCCAAACAACCTTGCCCTGCCCAGGCTGCCCTCACTGGCACGGAGCAGGAGCCGCGGAACAACTTTGGGCAGCAGGACTCGAGTGAAGGAAATGTGGGCTTGTGCACTTGAGGTGACTCACTATGGTGGCAGCACTGTCTTGGAGGAGGAGAGGGAGATGTCTGTGCCGAAGCAGTTGGGTTAATTTGCAGCACTTTCTGCTGCCTTCAGAGTTCAGCCAGTTTGAATCACAGGGAGTTTCAAGGTAAAAGATAGTGACAAAGTAACCTGCTGGGCTTGGAGCTTTGCTGCAACTCCATGCCAAGGCTGTGGTGTTCTTCTGTTGCATTGGAGAGATCCAGTCACTTGATTACTAAAGCTCGGGTCAGCCCTAATTGTACCCACGGTGGGTGAGAGGTGACTCTTGTGTTGATTCACTGTTGTGGAGTGCTGTAGAAGCAGAGTCAGGGGTGTAATTATTTCTGCTCAGAGCTCTGTCCCTTTCCTGCAGTCCCAGGGAGGGTCATGGGAACTTTCCAGGTTCCTGAGCCCATTCCCACTTGTAGGAATGACTCCCTCTTCCCGGTTCTGAAGGGGATGAAGGCTTTGCTCCCATACAAATGCTTTGCTGGTCAACATCTTTGTTGTCAGGACAGCCTGGCTGCCCCTGCTCAGAGCAATGGGCTGTGGTCAGTGGCCGTGGCTTCCATCCCACAGCAGGACCTACTTTAGTGTTGGATTTCCACGGTGGGCAGGAGAGTCCCAGTTGACCTTTGGTGATGGAGGAGTTCTGGTGAGGGGTAGCAGTGTGGTCAGGGACTCAAGTACCCAGCCAGGCAAGGAGGGTTGCAGAGGAGGAGCCACTGCAGGACCTGTGGGATGTGTGGGCAGGAGGGGAGCAGGCTCATCCTATCTTCCCCAGTGCTGGGCTGGGGCCTACTGTCAGCCAGAGCTCTGGTGAATCTAGCAGGAAAGCCACCACTGTAAGGGATCATCACCTACTGCACATCTCCAGATGCTGACTAGCTGATGATAGTTTGCTTTATTGTTGTTCTTGAGTTAAACTTTTCTAACTGACAAAAAAACACCCAAGAACCTGATTCACTTCAATACACAAAGTATCTGGGTGGTACCGTGGGAGCACGTGTTAATTCAGGGTTAAATCCCTGCAGGCAGAGGCTCTGAAGGTGTGGCTGGTGTTAAAATTTGGAAGAGAGATATTTGAATCTAAAGGACATGAATAAATTATGATGGAAAAATGTGTTGCTAGAAAAGCTTCAGCTCAGTTTCAGTGGAATAAAAAAGGAAGAAAAATAAAGAAAAAGGAACCCTAACCCTGATGCTCTTGGCGGTGGTTTAGCCTGAGCATTCTGTGGTGGTACCCTGCTTCTGCCTGGACACCACAGGCAGCGTTCTGACAGGGCAGGGGGAGTTTGAGAAACCTCAGACTTTCAATACCTTCTGTTTATTTTTAATTTCAGCCTTAACTTCTGATTTTGCTTGATGTTTAAAATAACCATAATTGTAATCTGCTTGTAATGTGCTTTGCCCTAATTACTGATGAGGCTTTTGGCCTTTGCCAGCCAGTGTGTGTTAAAGCAAAGTGGCAAATCATGCAGCTACTCTGAAAGTCCAGAGGGGGGATGCTGTGTTCAATCTCCCAGGCTTTGCCTGCGCTAATTACCCCCCTGTGAGAGTGAGAACAGTGGTGGCATCATTTGAAGCCAAGGCTGCATCTCCTGCTACAGCATGGGCTGGGCTGATGGGTGCTCAGGGCTCCCAGGGCCTGGGACATGGGACACTGGAGCCTGGGGACTGCTCCACCACGTGCTTGGCTTCAGCAGGAGTCTCATCTGTGGGGTGGCAGTGCCCTTGCTTAGCAGGATGTGGGAAAAGGCAAGATTCCTGCTCCGAGTCCTCCAAAATCCATGTAGGCAAAGCTCAGTGCAGGGGGACAGCTTGTATGAGCTTGGGCTGGAGGAGTGGCGGTGATGGACAGTCCCTACAGCACTGAATCTACCTCCTAGGGAAATCTGAGAAATGGGTGTAGCTATGGCCTATTTCAAGGTAAAGTTTTAATCAGTTTGCCCTTGGCAAAACCCTTGGGCTATTGTGGTGCTATTGTAAACCGTTGGCAGCTTAGCACAGTAGGGCTGGACTCACGGCTCCTGGCCCACGGGCTGGGCTTCCTGGCCAGCTGAATCCCATCCCTGTAGAGCTGGGGCTCCATGTCTGAAACAGGATGAGGTGTGACTCAGTTCCTTCAATTTATGAGGGTATTGAGACTCAAACCAGTGTGCCAGTGGGCCTCATGGGGAGCCAGTGGAGCCACATGAAGCAAGGCAGGCATCCGCTACTGCATGTTCTTCGTGTCCGTTTGGTACTGAGCTGGTTTCAGTCTTTGTTTCTTTTTCTGATGTTTCCAAGTTGTTGACTTCAAGGAACTGGGTTTTGTGTATTTTTTTAGACACTGGGAACTTGTTAAATGGAAAAGCAGCAGCACTGGGAGACTCAAGGTGGAGCGTGGCTGGAGCTGAAGGCCCAGGCTGACTGGGGTGGGAGGTGGGATTTGTTGGCAGTGGCTGGCACAGGCAGGGAGCAGCTGGACCATGGAAACCTTTCAGCATCAGCACTCCCAGCCCTGCAAATCCATGGTGCCGAGGTCACTGCTCTGCCAGATCCTTAATGTGTCCCCATGCCTGGCTTTGAATGTCCCCTGCCACCCTCCAGTGCTACATGCTCTCAGCTGGGGTCCTGGCTGCCAGCTAGCCAAGGGTCCTGGGGAGGGTGGCTGCCCACTCCCCCTTCCTCACTGCCCGGGGACAGGGGGGCCCACTCGTAGCAGCAGTGTTAAGTTGCACTGGGGTTGTGAGCACAAGGTTTGCTCGTGGGGGGAACTTTGGTGTGAGCAGCCCCTTGCTGCCTTCCTTCACCCCAGGGTCTGCTGCCCACAGAGTGGCAGTGGTGGGGGTTCCCTTCAGGGTCCTGTTCCACAGGCTCAGCCAGAGGGAAAAGCATCGGGAGTTGAGGAGCCCAGCCAAGGCAGGGGCCAGCCAGAGCACTGCAGGGGAGGACATGGGGGTGTTCAGCCCTGGCCAGGACTCGTCTGTCAGTTCTAAGCAGGAATGCCAGAGCAGGTGAGAGAAAACTACATATTTCCAGCATGTATATTATTTTTAGAAGAGGGAGAGGGGAGAGTCTTGGACCATTGATTACTTTCATTTTGCTCCCCTTAGACTGTTGGCTGTGTATGTGAAACTTATAATGAAAAGAGGGTTGCCCTGCCCAGGTGCTCCCAGAACATGTACTGTAATTCTTTGTATATAGAAGAAAAATTACTGTAAAGTAAAGTTTAACTTTACTCTCGATGTCCTCTTGTGGTTTGTCTTGCCAAGGGGGGCGGGGGAGGGATGGGTGACCCCCAAAAGCCTCGTGCACAGGGGGTGGCTCAGACCACAATGCGTTTTATTTACATTGTACACCTTGAGAGAAGACGCTTAAATAAATCTGCAAAGAATTGAACATCTCCAAGAGAATAAATTACCAGCCGCTGCTGGGCCACAGCAGCTCCCACCAATGCCATGGGTGGCAGGGAGGGGGTCCCCGGGGGTGACAGTCCATAGATCCCGGCACTGCATGGCAGCCCTGTGCTGCTCCACGTGCCGGGAGGAGAGCAGTCCGCAGGCCTTGTGCCCTGGCACAGACAGGCCACAACAGCTAAAACACAGCAGGTAAAACACCGGAGGCGTCCGGCATGCGCCAGCTGCCCGGCCGGCAGCAGCGGTTCCCTTTTGGCACGAGGGCTCAGTGGTGGCAGCAGCTGTAGAAGTAGGGACTGCTCCTCTGGCCCAGGTTGACACTCTTGTCCTCTGGAAGAGAGCAGGAGCAGCAGGCTGCCAGCACATCCATGCCATGAGATGCTGTGTGGCAGCCCAAAAGCCCCTGGTCCCAGGCATGGCCGCAGCAGGTCCCCTGAGGAGGGTTCGGTGCCCCATGGAGAAGCAGCAAGGCCCAGGGCCACGGCACGGCCCAAGGCAATGGCGCAGCCCAGGGCAGGAGGCACAGCCAGGCTGAGCAGGCCTGATGCAGAGCTGAGCCAGTCCTGCAGCCTAGTGAAGCTCCTGGCTGCCAAAGGCCACCATGGCCCAGCTGGGTGGACGTGCTGAGCCTGGCCTAAGCAGGGACGAGGATGCTGTGATGGGACCCAACCTTCACGGGACAACTCCCAGCACCGAGCTGCAGCAGCTCCAAGCAGGGCAGAGGTGAGGAAGGGCCCTGCCAGACCCTCCATCGCTCATCCTACACACTCTCACTGGAGGCACAGGCACCTCCCAGCACAGGAGAGGTGCCTGGGGAGGGACAGCTCCTGCCTACTCACCCGTCATCACCTGGAAGGCGGAGAAGTTGACGTAGTCCTCGGCCACCTTCTGGAACAGTTCATCTGTGGGGGAGAGGGGGCACAGTGGGTGTGGGTCCCCCTTCCAGGAAGAGCCCCCAGCCCTGCTCTGCCCAGGGCACAGCCCCAGCAAGGGGCTACTCACCCACACTCTGGCCTGTCTTACTGGAGGTCTCAAAGTGGTCTGCTTTGATCTCTGAAACAAGGGTGCAGGTTGGCACTTGCTGCAGGTGCAGGATATGGCCCAAAGGCCTCAGTTGCCCCCAGAGTCACCTCTTGGGCACAGCTGCTGACAGGGGGCTGGCAGGGATCCAGGGCAGGGCTCTTGGCTCCCTGGCCCAGCTGGCCATGTGCCTGCCCATGTCAGGACATGCCGTGCCCGGGGAGGTCCCTGATAGAGCTGGCACCTCACCGCACACAGAGCCTTGGTGCCACCAGATCTGCTGCAGGCCCAGGGCAAGGGCAGAGCCCCTCGCACACAGATCCATTCCCCATGCCCCCCACCCCTCAGTGCTGCGACAGGCCCCAGGAAGGGCCAGCAGTGATTGTACCATCAGCATAGTCCTGCACATCATGGAAGTCAACTCCCCGCTTCCTCCTGTCCTCCTCCAGCAGGTCACACTTGGTGCCACACAGGTAGATCCGGCAGCCCTGGGGCAGGGAGAGGGATGGGAGGGATGAACCCACGTCTCCATCAGCAGCCCCCCTGCCCCAGAGTGAGGCTGTGCAGCCCCCCAGCACCCCTGTACCTCCTCGCAGTTCTGTAGCTCGTTCACCCAGAACTTGGCTCGCTGGAAACTGCCGCTGTCAGTGAGATCTGGGGAGCGAGAGGTGTCAGGGTCTGTCCAATGCCTTCCTCAGTGCCTGACCCACCAGTGCTGCCACCACCCTGTCCCAGGATCCTGGGACCTCCCATCCTCTGTGCCCTTACCATAGCAGACGACAGCAGCCCGGGCCCCTCGGTAGTAGATGCGGCTCATGGCCTCGTAGCGCTCCGAGCCAGCCGTGTCCTGTGGAACACAGGGAAGTGCTTCGCAGGTGACTCTTGGAGACCCTTGAGCCAGGAGGTGGCTGGGGATGTCAGCACAGCCCTTGCCTCTGCACTTACCCAGATTCCCAGGGTCACTGTCTGCTCCCCCACAGACATCACCTTGGCCACGAAGGCAGCTCCAATCGTCTGGAAGTGAAGCAGGAGGAGCAGTGGGGACCGGCCCAGGGATGCCCGGAGCATCTGGGCCTGGGAACATGGTGAGAACCAGCCCGGGAACACGGGGAAACACACCCAGAGATGTAGAAGGAGAGAGTAAGGAAACAAGGGGACCAACTCGCGGGCGTGGGAGGGGTGTGGAGGGGCTACAGCCCGGCTATGGCGGGGGACAACACGAGAGAACACCGTACCAGGGACGTGGTCTCACCATGCCAGAGACACGGCGGGGAAACGAGGGGACCGACCCGAAGGCACGGGCGAGATAAGGAGGGCACCAGCCCGGGGATCGGGAGGGGTGAACACGAAGGGACCACCCTGTGGGACATGAGAGCGACGCAGGGGACACTGTCGTGGGTACGTGGGAGGCACCGTGCCGGGGATAGAATGGGGAAACGAGGGGACAGACCCGAGAGCGTGGGAGGGTTGGAAGGGTCCTATCCCGGGGCTGACGGGGGGGACAACACGAGGGTACACCGTCCCGGGGATGCGGAGGGATGCGGCGCGCGGACGGGCCACACAAGGGGCTCATCCCGGGCAGCCGCGGGTGACGCGATGCCGCGGAGGCGCCGCCGCCGCAGCAGCAGCAGCGCGGCGGCGCTGCCGGTGCCCGTGTGTCACTCACGTTCTGGTAGGGCCCGGCGCGGAAGCGGCCGTGGGCGCAGCGCTCCACCAGGCTGCTCTTGCCCACGCCCTCCTGCCCCAGCAGCACCACCTTGGCGTCCACCCGCCGCCCGCTCATCCTCGCGCCGCCGCCGCGGGCGGGGCCGCTCGGGCGGGGCGGGCCCGGAACCGGGCGGGGCGGGCCCGGACGTGCGCAGGGCCGGGCGGGGCGCGCGGGCCGCATGGCGGCCGCCCAGCAGGCGCGGGCCTGAGCGCCGGGCCCATGGGGAAGTACTGCGCCAGCCTGGGCGTCCTCAAGGGGCCCTGGGACCAGGTGTTCGCCGCCTTCTGGCAGCGCTACCCCAACCCCTACAGGTGCGCCTGGGCCCCTCCCCGACCCCCCCTGCGCCCGCTGCCCTTCCCCCCCCCCCCCCCCCCCCCCCCCCCCCCCCCCCCCCCCCCCCCCCCCCCCCCCCCCCCCCCCCATCCCTCTGCCATTTGGGAATGCTGTCCCTCATCCTCAGCCCAGCCCTTTCCCCGGGGGTCCCGCGGGGGCTCTGCTCGTCCCCTTCCAGCATTCTGGGATGAGTGCACTCAGCGGGCAGCTGGTTTCCCCCTCCCTTAATCCAACGGTGCCTGGTGGTTCCCAGCCCCGAGTGGGGTTGGCCGGGAAGTAGCAGGGCTTGATGTTTTCTTCCCCCGTTTTAGCAAACATGTCCTGACCGAAGACATCGTGCACCGGGAGGTGACACCGGACCACAAGCTGCTGTCGCGGCGGCTCCTGACCAAGACCAACCGGATGCCGCGCTGGGCAGAGCGCTTCTTCCCAGCCAATGTCGCCCACTCCGTCTACATCCTGGAGGACTCTATCGTGGACCCCAAGAACCGGACCATGACCACGTTCACCTGGAACATCAACCACGCTCGTCTCATGGTAGGTGCCGCGGGCGGGAGGGCGCAGAGGGGTGGAGGGGGCCCAGCGGTGCCCACGGCCGGGCTGTGCCTTCTGCAGGTGGTGGAGGAGCGCTGCGTGTACCGGGTGAACCCGGAGAACAGCAACTGGACCGAGGTCAAGCGGGAGGCCTGGGTATCCTCCAGCCTGTTTGGCGTCTCGCGGGCCATCCAGGTGAGCACTGCTCGAGCAGCACTGTGTGCCCCTCTAAAGCTGCTGCTTCCCCTTTCCCTACTCATTCCTTGTGATGGTTTTTACACCCTTTCCCCTTATCGCCCCAGCCCTCATGAGCTCTTGGGGCATCCAGAAGCATCACTCTCAAAGTCAGTGTTTGTGATTTCTCAAGCTGGGACACAAGCCCCATGGGCTGTGTGTGACAGGAGTTGCACCTTCACTGACTTTTCCCTTGCAGGAGTTTGGTCTGGCCAGGTTCAAAAGCAACGTGACCAAGAGCACTAAGGGATTTGAATACGTGCTAGCAAGAATGCAAGGTGGGCACCAAGGGCAGGCTGGGGCTGACCGGGACGGGTCTCTTGGAGTTAGAGGTCACACTGGGAACACTCCAGTCCACGGGCAGGTCGTAGCTTGAACGGATCTGTGAAATCGTCCTCCCTTGCCTTTGCCCCACATCTTGGCACAGCCTGCCCCTCCTGAGCGGAACAGCCCGGCAGTGATTGCAGGGCTGGGCAGGGGTGGAGCGCAGTGCGGGCAGGAGGGGATGTGACAGGGCAGCAGTCACGTGCCTGCGGTTCCCCTGTGCAACGTGCCCTGACGTGCCAGGGTCAAGAGCACTGGGCTCATCTGCGTGGGGAAGTGCCTCGGTGCCAAGGCGGCTGGGCAGGTCTGGCCGGCACTCCAGTGCCAGGGCAGGGCTGGGTTAACAGCTTCCATGTTATAGGAGAAGCTCCATCCAAAACACTGGTGGAGACAGCCAAGGAAGCGACCGAGAAAGCCAAGGAGACAGCTCTGGCTGCTACGGAGAAAGCCAAGGACCTGGCGAGCAAGGCAGCCACCAAGAAGAAGCAGTACGTGTGAGGGGCCAGCTGCACCAGGACAGATAGGAACCTCCTTAGATTTTATATTTTTAAAGAAACTGTACAAGTCTGACAATCAGCTGCTGTTAGACCCTTTCTGAGATGTAATTATCATTAAAGAATTGACTCCCACCTCTGATTTGGCTGGGACTGGCCTGGCTAGAGCAAAGCCCAGTGCTGCCCTCTAGTCTGGGGCTCCAGCCTGCTGCCAGGATCACAGGGAAGACATAGGCCAGGGTTTTACCAAGTTCCTTTACTATAAAAGTGTGGGGTCTGTACAAAAGAGCAGGGTGGCTGTGGGAGCACAAAGGCAGGTTGCTTAATGCACTTGTTTCACCTTTCTGTCTCTCCAGGGGTGGGAGAGCCCTCCTGTAGTCATGTCTGCAGTGGGCAGCACTGCCACATGCCTGTGTCTTGCAGCCCCCAGACTGCCTAGGGGTGCGCAGGGGGAGGTGTGAGGGTTTCCCCGAGACAGCTGGGCCCTCTCCCAGTGCCTCTCCTAGTGCTTTGCAGTGCACAGTGGGTGCCACAGTGCAGTGCCAGCCCCATGCCCCCAGTGCTGCCCAGCTGCTGGAGGCCAAGCTGAGTGCTCATCCCCACCTGTGGCCCCTTACCCTGGCTGTGATGAGGCCGGGGGAGGCTGCATTTCCAGCAGGAAGGAGGCGGGCAGGCAGTGCAGGGAAGGCAGTGGGCACAGTCAGGATTCCGGGCTGTGGAGGCTGGAGTAGCTGTGGTCCCTCCCAGTGCCGAAGGCGTGCAGCAGGTCCCCACCGAACACCACGCCATCCACCTCTACCTCGGCATCCTCTGGGCACCGGGGAGAGCCCAAGTCAGGCCCCCGGCTGCTTTTCCTTTCCTGCCCACTCTCCATCTTTTCCCCTCCCTTACCTTCCTCGGAGGGCTCCGAGAACTGGGATGAGTCCAGGCTGTCAGCCCGTGACCGTTCCCCGTCGGTGGGTAGGAGCAGCCATTCCAGCCGCCGCCGCAGGCTCCGCTGCCGGTCCCGCAGGCGGTCCTTGGCCCTCCGCGCCCTGAGCTCCTGCTCCTCCAGCCTCTGCGGGGCCCCAGCGAGCCATGAGAGGGGCAGAGCTAGGAGGGCCTGTTACCACATGGGGTCCCCCGAGCGGTAACGCGGCCATCCCCCCTCACCTGGATGTGAAGCCGGGCACGGTGCAGGAGGCTCAGCGTGGTGGGACGGGTCGGCTCCGAGCCCACCGGCACCTGCTGCTTCAGCCGCTCCAAGCAGCACCGGAGCTGGGCTCTCCTGCAGCCGGGCGGGAGGAGACGACGCGGCGGTCAGCCCGGGGGTGGGCCCGCGGGCACAGCCACCCCCTGTCCCGCCGCTCTCCCCCCATGCCTCGATACCTGTGCTTCTCCAGCGCGTTGTGTACCGACCTGCGGGAGGAAAGGCCGCCGGCGATCAGCACCGGCGCCGCCGGCCACCGCCATCCACCCACTCTCCCGCCGCTCACCTGACGCTGCCCACGGCCCGGCGCGACCGCGCGGGGCAGAGCGAGGCGTAGCCGTGCTCGGCCTTGGCGAGGCTGGGCGGGTCGCGGTGGTCCCGGTGCTCCAGGAACTCGGCCGCCTGGAGCAGCACCTGGATGCTGGTGGTGGCCGCGGGCTCCATGGCGGGGCGGGGGGGGCGGGAGGGGGGGCGAGGGCCGCGCTCTGATTGGCTGCGGGGCGCCGCGCGCCTTTGACGTCACCGCGGCGGGCAAATAACTTCGGGCGGGAAAGCGGGTGCTTCAAATTTGAATCGGGGGGCGGGGCCTGGGCGGGACACGCCCCCATCGGGAGAGCCGCGGGCCCCGTCCTGGTTAATTAATGACCGCGCGTGGCCGCGCCCCCCGGGATCTACTCCCGTGTCTGCCCACGTGCGTGCCTGGGGATGCCTGAGTCGCCCCTACCGGGCCACGGGAGCTGGGCAGGGAGCTCTCACAGGCCCCCGGTCACGCCCCGCGACCCCCAGACCGCTTGGGACACCCTGAGCCGCGCCCTCCCGCTCCCACGGGTGTTCCTACACTGGCTGCGACCACCTGTCCCCCCCTTCCCTGCCCCGGGAACCCAATGCAACGCGGCCCAAGCCAGGCGGGTTTATCTCTTTATTAAAATCCATCGGGTGCAGGCTGTGGGGAAGGGAGGGGAGGGGAGCGCCGGGCCCCCGGGCACGGCACTGCACGGCGGGCGGCCCCGGGGCACCCGCCGTCATGTGAGGGCTGTTTGCACCTTCTCAGGCCAGGCCGCGGGGTGGGGGGGAGACTCTGCCCCGGGCCCAACAGCAGCCAAAGTTCACCTGAAAAAAAAACACCACGAAGCACATTTCCAGCCGGGGGGCAGGCACACGGCAGCAGCACGCGGTTCACTGAATGCAGGGCACGGCCACGGTGCATCGGGAGGGGCGGTCCTGCGCCCACCATCTGTGGGGTTCTGGCCTGGTGTGAGGGGGAGTCCCACCGCCGTGTGGGGGGTCCTGCCGTCATGCCCACCCGGCTCTGACGTGAGTCACGGGGCTGAGGAGCTGCGCAGCAGCCCTGGAGCAGCCCTTTGCCTCTGGTGCATGGCCTCCTGCGGATGCAGCTCTGGCAGAGGGGCTCTCACTGGTTCCGGGCACACCGGGATGCGGGTGAGAGGTGTGTGGTGTAGCAGTGGGTGCAGACACGCACGGGTTTGGTGTGGCCATAATGCGGCAATGCCGCGGCGTGTGGTGAGCAGCGGGCACAGAAGATCTGCCAGGAGAGGGCCAGAGCGGGGCTGAGCAGAGCTGGGTCCCTTGGGGACCCCACACGCCCCAGCCCAGCCCCATCCTACCTTCCCACAGCTGCGGCAGTGGTGCCGGCGGCGCAGCAGGGTGAAGGCTGAGCGGCAGGCAGAGCATTGGCTGCACGTGCTGTCGGGCACCCACTCGGGCAGGCGGTGAGTGCCTGCTGGGCAAAACATATTGGTAAAAACCGCCTGTGCCAGCCCCCCTCACAGCCAGACTCCCTCAGCAGGCAGGATCAGCCCCAGCCTCACACCCGCCCCAGAGTCATGGCACCTGGGCAGCCCCTTACCTGCCCTCCGGAGCCCAGCAGCCTCCGTGGGGCCAGAACATAGTGGGCAGTCAGCTACGTGAGGAGCATCTGCCACACAGGAGTCATCATCCTTCTCTCCTGCGGGGACAAGGGCTGTGGTGGAACAGCCAAACCAGGGACAGGCACTATGGCCATGTCCTCCCCATGCCTGGGGCTGTGGCCTTGTCTCACCAGGGATGGGCGCTGGGCAGGGCAGAAAGGAGCAGTCTCTCACTCTGGGGATTACTCACGGCTGGCACTCGGCTCCTCCAAGGGCTCCGCCTGCGAGGCCACGATCTTGAAGACCGTTTTCAAGATGCTCCGCATGTCACTGGCGAAGTTGGTCTGGAGTTGATCTGCAACCCCTGCACCAGAAGAGGTAGGGGGTCAGGGTGCTGGGGAGCTCAGGGTGCTGGGGGGGGGTCTCAGGGGTCACTCACCTGAGATGCAGACGAAGAGGGTGTGCAGCATGTCCTTGGTGCTGCTGTACCGGGAGCGCAGCTCTGAGCAGTGGGCACCCAGGGCAGCATCGACACCTGTCCCTGGGCTGCTCTCAGGGGTCTGGGGGCTGAACAGAGGGGAGGTGACAGTTACCCCAGGGGTGGTGTGAGATGTCCTGTCCCAGTGGTCAGGGATCTGTCATCTCAGCCCCACTCCCTGCCCACCACACACCCCCACCTCCAGTTGGTGCCCGAGGGTCCCAGTTGCGTCATGCAAGTGGAGGCTGGTGGCGTGGCATGAGGGACCTCCAGGAGACCAAAGGGAGCAGGGGGGTCCTCTGTGGGCACAGCTGCTCCCCACACTTGGGGAATGTCCGGACCAGAGGGATCCTCCAGTTCGGCTGTGCACAGGCTCCTCTCCAGCAGACAGAGTTCCTCCACTGACAGCACCCGCAGCAGCTCCCTGAGGCAAGAGGATGGCATCAACCCCATGTCATGGCCCCCCTGCTGCCCCACGGCCCCACCCACTGCCCCCCACTGCATACCTGATCTTCTTCAGGAGGTTGTAGAAGGGGCTGAAGACCCGGGACATCTCCTCAGGGCTCCGCTCCAAGCTGAGGGGACCCTCGGGGTAGATGAGGAGGCCGCTGTGAGGGGACAGAGCTCAACTTACACGAGGGATTGCCCAGGACCCCAGTTCCCCATGGGGAGAAGGGGCTGGAACAGGGCAGGGAACATCCCTCCTTCTCCAAGGGCTGCACCCACCTGATAATAGCCAAGCGAGGGATGGTGAACATCAGCAGCGGTTCGTAGCCATCGATCATCTCCTGGGTCAGGTAGCCCAGGTGCAGGGCTCTGGGGATACACACACGCCCTCATAGTGGGGCTGAGCCTCAGGATACTGCCCATCCTTGGGGTTGGGGTCCCTGCCACCTCCACATGGTGTGCGGTGCCCTTCACTCACCTCTCCACCGTCTCACAGAACAGCACAATAATCTCCTGCTGCTTGTAGATCTCCTCAGGAGACTTCACTGCCACCAGCGAGGACACATAGCTGGAGAGATGCAGGGAGTGTGAGGCCCCTCCAGTCCTGGCACAGGCCCCCACAGCCCCAGCCCTGGCCCCCACCTCAGCTCGAACTCCGCAAAGAGCCGGTCGAACTGGACAAGCACAGCCCGGACAGGCTCTGGGTAGGAGTTGGGCTGGCTCAGGCTCTGCTCCCGCAGCACTGTCCGCACCAGCTCCAGGCTGCACAGCAGGTTCCTGGCCTGGGGCCGCAGCTGTGCCCTGTCCGCCTCCTCCACCTCTGGGAAGGTCCCAGCCAGCAGACACTGTTGGGACAGGGATCATCAGGAGCCAGCACCAAGGGCAGTGGAACCCTAACCCCAGGGTCAGCTGGTGATGGGAGGCCCATCGCCTCAGGGAACCAGATCCCCCATACAGCATCCCTGGGCTCACCTCAGCAGCAAACAGCATGTGGTTCCCCAAGTTGTCCACCAAGAGCTCCTCGGGGAACTTGACCAGGTAGTCCCGGCTGTGCCGCTGCGTGGGGATGCACTCCTCCATGATCCGCTCCAGGACGGCCAGCAGGTGAGCCTGGGGAGGGCATGGATGTCACCCCTGGTGTCTCAGGGGACCAAGTCACAGCGGGGGCCCAGCTGTCTCATACCTGGCTAAGGTGGAGCTGGTTGAGGAGCACCAGATACTGCTGCGGGTCCAGTTCGGCATCCAGCCCGTTGATCTCGGCCACCACCCGTGTCACCCTCTCGTCGGCAAAGAAGAACTGGGAGAGCAGGCGAGGGTCGGAGCGCTGCGGGAAGAGCAGAGATGGCCGATGGTGGGAGCAGCCCGTGTACTGGGCCAGGAGGATCCCAAATCCTCCTGGAAGGTTTGGGCCCCATGGATCCACCAACACCCACTCGGGCAGGTACCGCGGGACCCTCCCACAGCTCCTCCCGGGGAGCGCCGCCCTCCCCACCCACCCGTGCCTCAGTTTCCCCGGGGGCAGAGCAGGACGAACAAGCTCAGCCGCATCCCGGCAGCGCGGGCACGGATCCATGCGTGGCTGTAAATACCGGGAGACGTCCGCGGGAGCCCCCCATCTCCCTCCTCCCGTTCCACCCCGGGGGACCCCTGCCGCCCTCCCCTGCGCCCGGGACCGGCGGAGCCCCCCGGACGGGGGGCTCCGCCGGTCCCGGGCGCAGGGGAGGGTGGCCCCGGTGCCATCCCTCCCCAGTCTCACCTTGGGTCGGCGGAGCCACCGGCGGAGGGCAGCGGGCAGCATGGCGCGTCCCGTGGCTCTGCCGCCGCCCGGCTCCCCGCGCCCGCCGCTCGCCGACGGGGCGGGTCGGTACCGGGCGCCGCCCGTGGGGGCGGATCGGAGCGGTGTCCGCCCAGTGCCTGCACCGGGACGAGCCGTCAGCGCCTCGACGGACCGGTTCTCTGTGATGGGAAGGGTGAGGGGTGCGCCTCTCCCGTGGGGCGGGATGGGTTTCACCGCCGGCTCCTCTTTCCTGGCTCCAATTCCCGGCTGCATTCCCGGTTATACCGTCCCGGTCCCCATTTTCCCGCAGCTCAAACTTCAAGGGACAGGGATACCCCAGAGATCCCCTCAGCATGCCCTGCATGGTGGGGAGGCAGCAGGGGAGGCACCCGCAGATACCTTTACTGTGCAGGACATGGAGCGTGGAGCACGGGGATGCAGTGGGAAGTGAATAAAGCAGCTCCTCGGCGGGAGGAGAAGGCGCCGACTGGTCAAGGAAGTATCCCAAGGGGTGCTCGAGGTGCTGGGAACAGCAACCCCACCCCGGCTGTGCCAGAGAGGAGGTGTCTGCTCCAGACCTGGCGCTGCTGGCCACAGGATGTGGGCGCAGATAATTCAGGTGGCTGAAAGCCTAATGGGGTGGATTCACGGGTAAAAAATCCGTGGAGGATGGTTAGGTAAACAGGGCAGTACCTCCTCGGCTTGAGGAAGTCCCTGAGTCATGGCAGCCCCGCGGTGCCCAGGCTGTGCTGGACACATGTGCAGGACTGGCCCTGGTGTTGGGGCTCCATGTGTCCCCCACAGGCTCCAGGTCTGGTTTCAGCCGGGCAGCATATGCTGGCTCCCGTGGCTGTGGCTGTGTCCTGTGTCCCTGTGTGCTCAGTGAGCCTGGAGCCCTGCCTGTTCCTCAGCTGCCAGCAGATTAAGGCACCACAATATAAGAAGGACATAAAGCTATTACAGAGTGTCCAAAGGAGGCTGCAGGGATGGTGAAGGGTCTAGAGGGGAAGCTGTATGAGGAGCAACTGAGGTCTGTTCAGCCTGGAGAAGAGGAGACTGAGGTCAGACCTCATTAGGATCTGCAGCTTCCTCACAAAGGGCAGTGGAGGGGCAGCTCTCTGTGACCAGTGACAGGACCTGAGGGAACAGCTAGAGTTGTGTCAGAGGAGGTTTCAGTTGGATATTAGGAAAAGGTTCTTCAACTCGAGGGTGTTTGGGAACTGGAAGAGACTCCCCAGCAAAATGGTAACAGCAGCAAACGTGCCAGAGTTCAAGGAGCGTTTCGACAACACTCAGACACATGGTGGGATATTTGGGGGGGTCCTGTGCAAGGCCAGGAATCATAGACTGACTTGAGTTGGAAGGGACCTTAAAGGTCATCTTGTTCCATGCCCCTGCTTAGGGCAGGGACACCTTCCACTATCCCAGGTTGCTCCAAGCCCCGTCCAACTTGGTCTTGAACACTTCCAGGGATGGGGCAACCATAGCTTCTCTGAGAAACCTGTGCCAATGTCTCACCACCCTCACAGGGAACAATTTTTTCCCCAATACCTAATCTAACCCCCTTCTCTTTCCCTGCGGACTCACGGAGGCTCGCTCCGATGACCCAGCCCCGGGACGCGATCACTCTCCGCCATCGCCGGAGCCCTTTAGGACCCGGGGGACCCGCGGCCGCCGCTCCCCCCGCCCGCCAGGGGGCGCAGCACCGCCCTCTCGCAAGATGGCGGCGGCGCCTTCACCTCGCCGAGCGCTTCCCCCCTCCCTCCTTCCCGCGGGCAGGGGCCGGACGGGCCGCGCCGCCATATTGGCTGTTGTCCTGGCTGCGGCGGGCTCGCCATGACTCGCCGGCGGAACAAGGCGGCAACGGCGGCAGCGGCGGCAGCGGCGGCAGGCGGCTCCGGGCCTCGCCGCGACAGGGTGGCGGGTCCCGACGTCGGGCCTCCCCCGCCGCCGCCGCCACCGGAACCGCCCGCCCCGCCTGAGGTGGCGGCGGCGGCGGGCAGCGGCGGGGAGCCGGGCAGAGGCAGCGCTCAGGTACCGGGGGAGTGCCGCGGCCGGGACGGCGCTGGCGCTGAGCGGGTTTCATTCGGGTCGGGGATGGGGCCCTGCCCCTGCTCCCCCCCGCCCCGGGCCCTGCCCCATCCCCGCCCCGACCCCCGCCCCGGAGCATCCCTGCGGATGGGGCTCGGAGCGCTCTCACAGCGCCCCGCGGGAGGGCCTGGCTCCGCCACTGGGCGATGGCAGGTGGCTGCAGCATCTCCATCCAGCGCGCCTGCCGCTGCCTGAGATCGCTGGACACACCTGGCCGCCGCCACCTGCCCCGGGCGGTGGGCAGGGACCGGGGGGTGGGCGCCGGGGGTGGATGCTCTGGGTGTGTTGGGGACAGCCGTGGTGTCGCGCGCCGCGGTGGCCCTGTCAGCTGGGACACGGGGTGGGCTGGCAGCCCCCTTCCTCGCCGTGGGTGGGCAAGGGGGCTGTGTCCCCGCTCTGCTCTCCTTGGCCTCTGACCTTTGCTTCACCTTGAGCCTGCAGACGCCATCTGTTTGGCAGCAGCCGTTCAATGCGCGGCTCATTGTGGCGGGGCCCCGCCGCGCCGGCAGACAATGGGGGCCCCCTCGCCCGCGCCACGCCGGGCTCGTCACGGCTGTCAGGGCTCCAGCGAGCCCGCGGGATGCAGCCCAGCTCCTGCAGGGAAGTCCCAGCCTGGCTATGCCCCTGCGGGGGGAGAGCAAAGTGGCACGGGGGACTGCACCCCACCCTGGTGCATCGGCACCGCTGGCTGTGCAGAACAAAGAGGCGGGAGGGAGGGCTTGGGGCTCTCGAGTGACACCGTGGGGGGGTCTGTGCTGGGCGAGGATTGAGAGCTGACGCTGCCAGAGCCGCCCTTTATATCCCCGTATTGGATTTCTGTGGGTCTTGCTCTGCCTTTCAAGTTCTCTTGCTCCCGCTGTACTAGAGGTGGTGGTGGGAGTTGCTGCTGCTGCTTATCAGCCTTGCTTGGTGGCAGGGCTGGCTCCTTGGCACGCTGTGATCTTCCCAGAGGTCCAGAACGCTCCCATCTGGCACGTGGCAGGCTGGCAGCAGCTGGGCAGCCTGAGGCTGCTCTGCTCCAGTGGGAGAAGGTGCAATACCACATGTAGCCTACAAGAATTTCCCTGGTTTGGTGTCAGCGTCCTGAGGTCTCGCTCGCTGCCTCATCTGTCCCACGTCTGCACCACACAACACCTGGGTGACTCACGGTCCGTGTGTCCTTCCTTAGGTGCTGCCCACCACCAACCAGTCCGTGCAGACGTGCTGCCTGCTCTGCCACCGGGAGCGCAAGGACTGGGGAGGGCCGTCCCACAATGGGCTGGTTTCCCCGGGCGAGAGGCTGCCACCGGACTTCGTGCCAACGCTCGTGCAGAACCTCCTGGGAGAAATGCCACTGTGGATCTGCCAGAGCTGCCGGAAGAGTGTGGAGGAAGAAGAGCGGCGGGCGGTGCAGGAGCAGGCCCTGGCGGTATGCGGGCACAGAGCTGGGATTGGAGTGCTGGGGCTGCAGCTGCGGGAGCGTGGCACTGCGCACCCCGGGGCACTGGTAGGGCGTGCAGATCCCCTTCTTGCTCTGAGCTGACATCCCAGCCTAGACTGCCCTGCCCAGGGTTGCTGCTGGCTCAGCAGGCAGAGGCTGTGGTGGGGCAGCACATGGTGCCATGGAGGCTCGTCCAGCAGGCAAGCTTGGCTTGGAGCTGCCAGGCTGGAGAGGCTGACAGCGCCGCTGCTTTCCTGCCAGCACTGCTCCCCTGCGTGTCATGCTGCGTCCCCTGGCCCCAGGGCTGCTCCCTGTGTGGTGCAGGTTTACCCGGAGACTGTTGGGGCAAGTGCCTGCCTGTGTGTGGAACTCAGATAGAGGAGCTCCCTCCTGCCTGGCTTCATTTAACCCTGGCCTGGTGTGATTGGAACATGTGGCCCTGGGAATGGCCTGGGAGTCAGGCTTTGTTGGTGTTTGATGGACAGGCTGTTTGTCATCCCCAAAAGAGTGACAAAGTGATTCCCATGAGCTGAGTGCCTGCTGCAGTGGAGGGTCTTGGTGCTGACATTCAGGGGCCAAGGGCCTCCTTGCCCAGCTGCTTCACTCTGTGTTTTCCTTGGCAGGTCTCGTTATCCCACACATCCTGCAAGTCACAGTCTTGTGGGGGTGGCTCACACTCCTCTTCGTCCTCTTCCTCCTCTTCTTCTTCCTCGTGCCACGGGAACTCAGGGGACTGGGACCCCAGCTCATTCTTGTCTGCTCACAAGCTCTCGGGCCTCTGGAACTCACAGCACACCAATGGGGCCACCCAGGGCAGCCCCCTCGGGGCCCCACCAGCTACACTAGGTGAGTTGAAGCTGGCCATGGGGTTGAGCAGAGCTTACTGCCCAGTTCTTGGCTTAGATGGTTTCCTTGTAGGAAAGGGTGGGCAGGCTGGGCCTCTGACTCCCAGTGCCAGCAGCGTGCCTGGGCCCCTTTGCAGTGGCAGAGGGATTTGGGCCCAGCTCCGCTTTCCTTCCAGGCGACAAGCACCCCGGCCTCGCTCTGTCTGCAGAGTGTGCCAGCCCCGCGCCGGCCGTGGCGCCGGGGCTCAAGGCCTGTCCCTACAGCCACGCGGCCTCCACCACCTCCAGCAGTGCCGCCCCGGGCTCACCTCTGCCTACCTCACTCGACTTCTGCAAGACGCTGCCGAAGCAGTTCAAAAGCTTGTGCCGGAGGGCCACCCCGCCAGGTGCGTGCCCACGGACAGGGCTAGCCACAGCCTCTCAGCCTGCTGCTCCAGAGCATTTCCCCTTGCCCTGCTCCTTGTGGGGCCAGGGCTGAATCCTGCGGGGGAGGCACAGTGACCTTGAGGCCTCGTGCGAGCAGGAATAGCTTCTGTCCCGAGTCCTGCGCTGCCTGTGGGGGAGGCAGGGTTTGTCCCGTGGAGAAGCGGCCTGTGGAAAGGTGGTGGGTGGCACTGAGTGGAGCCTTGGCCTGCACAGCACAGCCAGTGTCTGACTGTCTCTGTTTTTACCCCTCTGCAGGTGAGGCCTTCCACTCCTCAGAGCATCATCAGCACTCCGACCTCACTGCTCCTCCCAACAGTCCCACCGGCCTCCCCTCCCAGCCACCGGTGCTGATCCCCTCCAAGCAGACACCTCCGCATCCAGGGCCCTTCGGCTCCCCTCCACACATCCCGCTGGGCTCCTCCTCGCAGGCTGCGCTCTTCCCTGCTCCCAGCGCCCAGGCTGCAGCCCCAAAGCCGGCGTCCGAGTCCCCTCCGGCCGGTGCAGCCTCGCACAGCCCAGGGCCGTGCAAGAGCCCCCACCTGCCCCCTGCCAACGTGCCACTGCTGAAGATGCCGCCCCCGCTGTCGGGCTGCGCCCATCCCTGCAACGGGCACTGCAGCACTTCACTCATCCCTCCTCCCGCCTCCCACCAGCTGCCCAGCACCAACAGGTGAGTAGAGGAGCCCTGCCTGATCCCAGCCTCTGCTCACTGGGCCGTGCCCTTTTCTCCCCGCTGTTACCCATGGATCTACTTTTCCCTGCGGAGGGACCAGCCGCCCTGGCACGGTGGTGCAGGGAGGCACTGTCTTTGCGGGCCAGTTGCACTGCTGCAGATTCCTGGTCTCTGAGGGTCGAGCTCTTTCTGTCCCCACGTGTGTTCTGTCTGCTGTTTTCCTTTGGTTCCGTGGTGCAGAAGAGGCTGTGCTTGCTCCTCCTCCAGCTAAGAGATCCAAAGGAACCGCCTGGTCAACTTGCTGTTGGCCAACAGGACCTTTGTCAGTGAGACCCGTCAGGCAGCTGTGGCACTGAGCAAAGGTCCTCGAGAAGATGAAGCCTGTGGACTTGTTCTGCTCGCCTGCTCCCCTGGCCCTCTCTGGGCTACCCATGTCCCTGAAGAGAGCATGCTGGTTCTTCTCCGCTGATTCGCTCTCCCTGTGGAGAGTCAGCCATGTCCTGAGCTGGAGCTCAAAGAATAGCACTGTGAGACATGCCCTGGCCTCCCTATCTCTGAGCTGGGCAGCCTGTGCCTGTGGGAGCTGGGCCTGCCCTGCACATGGGGATGTCTGGCAGCTGAACGCAATCCCAGTGTTCCTCACCTGTGCTACCTGCCCCCAGTGAGTACCAGTCCCTGCCCTGCTCCCAGCCCAGGGCCTGGCAGGATGCTGCTCTCTGGGGCTCTGCTATGCCAGCCTCCTGCCTGCCAGAGGCCCTGGGGTCCAGGAGCTACGGATGTCTGCTGACACAGGCTCCTCTGGCATCTCTCCTGGAGGAGAAGGACACAGGGAAGGGGGTTTGTCTGCCCAACAAATCCTTCTGCCTGGGCACAGGCTGCCCTGGGAGGGGTGTTCCTACATGTGTAGCGTGGGGCAATTTTTGAGACCCTGTTGGCTCCTGCTCACCTCTCACCCTTCTTCCATTCTCATCAGGGACCCCTCTTGCAAAGGGCACAAATTCCCAAACGGTACCAGCTGCCACCTGCCGCAGCCCTGCGAGGCAGATGAGGGGCTCGGGGAGGATGAGGACAGCAGCTCGGAGCGCAGTTCCTGCACCTCCTCCTCCACCAACCAGAAAGATGGGAAGTTCTGCGACTGCTGCTACTGTGAGTTCTTCGGCCACAACGCGGTGAGTGAGGGGCTGGTCTGCAGCCACCCCCAGTCCTCGCGCTGCGCCCCATGATGAGACGTCACACAGTGCGTGTGCCCAGAGTACAGAGGTGGGCGGGTCTGGCCATGGCTGTTTTCTTGCGGGCCTGTGCATCCCCTGCTTTGTGTTTCCACACTGCCTCATCAGCCTGCTTGTCCTTTGCTCCCAACTCGCAGCTGCCTGCCCAGCCCCAGGGCTCGGAGTGGCCGGCCAAACCCTGTGGCTTCATGCTGGAAGAGCTCATTGGGGCTGTGCTGACTTGTCTCACTGAGACTGTGGGGAAGGAGGCGGCTGGGGCAGATGTGGGGGGCTGGTGAGGGAGCTGGGCCTGGCTGCACCTCCTCTGCCTGCTCCACTGACAGCACTCTCCTCCTGCAGCCCCCGGCCGCTCCCACGAGCCGCAACTACGCCGAGATCCGGGAGAAGCTGCGCTCGCGCCTCACCAAGAGGAAAGAGGAACTGCCACAGAAACTGGGGCACAACAGCGGCTCGGGGGAGCCCGCTGTGGACCACCGCAACGTGGATGAGCTGCTGGACTACATCAACAGCACGGAGCCCAAGCCCTTGAACAGTGCCAAGGCTGCCAAGCGGGCACGGCACAAGCAGAAGAAGAAGGTGAGGCTGAGTGGTGGCTGGGCTGCACCCCTTGCAGGGCTTTATCGTCTCTCCCTCTCGTCCGTTTGGTTTCTTGAACTCCATGTCCCTCTCCCCTGAGGTGACAGCGGTGCCTGGCCCTGTGCAGGGCTTCCCCTGCCTCTGTTCCTGCAGAGGGTGGCTTAGCCCTCCTGGGCACTTTGGACTGCAGTGTCCTACCTTCTTTGTGCCACATCTCTGACACCATGTATCTGTGGTGGGGAGAGGCTGTCCTGGTGGCTTTTGCTGGTGCCTCATGCCCAGAGTTGTGTCTGCTGTGCCATGTCCAGCTGTTGCTGTGTCCACAGGGGACACATGGTAGTTTATGGGGACACGTGGTAGTTTGAGGGGTGTGTAAAATATGGGGTGGCTGAGCAGCAGCCCTTGGGATTGCTGTCAGAGCTTGAGCAAAGTTCTGTGGCCTGTGCCTGTGGTTCTGTGGCCCAGCCCAGCCAATCCTAATGGCACCTATGTTGCAGGAAAAAGAGAAAGCCCAGCTGGAGGCTGAGGCCCAGAAGCGGGCAGAGCGTGCCCCTGCAGCCAGCCAGGCCAGGGAGCAGGCTGAGGAGAAGCTGCTGGAGTGGCCAGAGCTGGAGCTGGAGCGGGTGAACAGCTTCCTCAGCAGCCGGCTGCAGGAAATCAAGAACACCATCAAGGACTCCATCCGGGCCAGTTTCAGTGTCTATGACCTCAACCTGGATGTCAACGACTTCCCCAAGAAGGCAGCTGTCCTGGAGCAGAAAAACCTGCTCTCCAACCTCAACGGCTCCTCTGACCTGCAGGACATAGACCTGGCACTGGCCCCGCTCAGCCTGGGCCCTGCCAAGAGCCATGGGCTGCTGCGGGGCGAGCTGGGCCCCCGATGGGGCGAGGGGCCCGGGGAGCCCCCGCCGGCGCCACCGGCCGAGAATGGCGTGGTGAAGCGGCTCAGCGCCGTGCCCAGCCTGTCTCGCATGATCTGGGTGCAGTCCAAGGCTGTGGACTCTGCCGCAGACAGTGGCGGGCTGAGCCCAGAGCCCAAGGAGGGACCGCAGCCCAAGGGGCCGGAGCCACCAGAGCCGGTGCCCACGGGAAGCCGCCAGCGCAAGAACAAGCGGCAGAATGGGCAGGCGAAGAAAGGGGAAGGCGGCACAGCCGTGCCCAGCAGCCAGGCCCGGCTGGAGAGCCCTGGGGTGAAGGGGCAGGTGCTGGGAACCAAGCCCCCTTCCAAGGGCAGTGCCGCGGAGCCACAGCGGGTGGGCGGCTGTGTTGAGCCTGGGGAGGGCGGCAAGGGGCAGCCCTGGGGCTGCAGCAGCGCCAGGGCTGAGAAGGAGAGACCTGGCGAGTGGAAGGGACGGAGGGGAGAGGGCAAAGTGGAACTGCCAGAGCCAGTACAGCCTCCACCACCTGCCCCGGCTGCCCCTCCCGCCCTGGGGGGCTCCCCCCAGCCCAAGGGCAAAAGCAGGAAGAGCCGGAACAAAGTGGAGAAATCCAGTACCTCGATCGGTGAGTGCCGAGTGCGCTGCCCTGTGTCGCTGTCCTCACTGGGGCCCTTTGCCCAGCTGGCAGCGCTGACCCTCTGCTCTGCTTCCCCAGATGATGTGTTCCTGCCCAAGGACCTGGATGGGGCAGAGATGGACGAGACTGACAGAGAAGTGGAATAT
The DNA here is from genome assembly GCF_003031625.1 of Empidonax traillii. Lineage (NCBI taxonomy): Eukaryota > Metazoa > Chordata > Aves > Passeriformes > Tyrannidae > Empidonax > Empidonax traillii. The sequence continues at coordinate 999,687 of NW_020955688.1, forward strand.
TTCAAGAGGTGAGGGGGGAGCCCTGAGGGGCATGAACTCTGCTGGCTGGGCTGGGGGCACCAGGGGGGCTGGTGGGTGACCAAGGCTGGGGGTCCTGAGGGGTTGGGGTTACACGGGCTGGTGGCACAGAGGGGCTGGCAGGTGACCAGGGCTGTCCTCTCGCTTCCAGGTTCTGCCTGGACTCGGCCAAGCAGACGCGGCAGAAGGTGGCCGTGAACTGGACCAACTTCACCCTGAAGAAAACCACTTCCAGTGCAGCCCAGTGAGGTGCGGAGGGGCCGACCCTCCCACCCACGGCCGCTCACCTCTCCTCACTGTGCCCCCTGCCTCACCTGGGTGGGCTCCCCTCCTCCGCGGGGGGCCCCGGTGCTCTCCTGCCCCGCGGGGGCCCCCGGGGCTCCCTCCATCCTCCTGCCCCATCCCCGCGGGGTGACCCCGGCCGTCCCGTCCCCCTCTCCGCGGGCACGCGGCTACCCCGTGCCGCAGGGAAGGACCGTGCTGGACCCAATAAAGAACTTTTTAATTTTTTATTTTATTTAAACACCGCTGTCTGCTGCTTTCTGCCGCGGCGGGGGCGGGGGGAATGTAGAGCGTGTTCTGTGCAAGTTTGGCCGTCGCGGGGTTCCGTCGGGCCGCATCGCGTCTCCCGCGCTGTGGCGCCTTTCCTCGCGTTGCTAGGTGACGATGCTGCTCATGCTGACGTCACTTCCGCGGTCGGTTCCGGGAAGGCGTCATGGAGGCGGCGGTGGAGCGGAAGGTGGGAGCGGGCCCGGCCCCAGCACCGCCCGGCCCCGGTACGGCCCCGGTACCGCCCCGGGCCCCCCTCACCGCGCCTCTCCCCACAGAGGCCGCGCGAGGAGCCGGCGGACGCGTCCGACCTGTCCGGGGAGGATGACGAGGACTACGTGCCCTACGTGCCCGTCAAGCAGCGCAAGCAGCAGATGGTAACGGGGTAACGGGGCTGCGCGGGGATGGCTCTGAGCGCCCCTCCCGGCGCGGGGCCACTCACTCCGCACTGACCCGCGTCCTTCCAGCTGCAGAAGCTGCTGCAGGTGCGGCGGAAGGTGGTGTCGGAGGAGGAGCAGCGGGACAGCGGCAGCGAGCAGCGCGGGGACGAGGATGACATCCCGCTGGGACCGCAGTCCAACATCAGCCTGCTGGACCAGCACCAGCACCTCAAGGAGAAGGCGGAAGGTAAGGGAGGAGCTGGCAGGGGGCACTGGGGGGACTCCAGGGGGCAATGGAATCCCCTCACTGTTCCTTGACTCCCCTCAGCTCGGAAGGAGTCGGCCAAGGAGAAGCAGCTGAAGGAGGAAGAGAAGATCCTGGAGAGCGTGGCTGAAGGCCGAGGTGAGTGGGAGCTCTGTGTGTCACACCTGCCTCCAGAGCTGCCAGGGCTGTTCCCTGACTTGGGAATGTTCATACCCAGGGGTGGGACTGGAGGTCGCAACAGGCCCCCCTGACTGGCACAGACGTGGATGTGGGAGGAGCCTGGGCACAGCAGCACTTGCTCTTCTGTACCCAGGGGGGCTGTCAGGGCCTGCTGCTGCCCCTGCTCTGTTTCCAGACATGATCTGCCAGGCTGTTTGTTCTCTATGAGGTTACTGCTGATCTGAGGAGCTTGCACTGACTCCTCACCTCTGTTCCTGCAGCTCTGATGTCAGTGAAGGAGATGGCCAAGGGCATCACCTACGACGACCCCATCAAAACTAGGTAAGTCTCACAGCACAGGGTTTGTCTCTCCCAAAACATCACTTGCTTGTGGCCAAGGAGAACCAGAAGCTGCACAGCCTCAGTACTGCTCTTCAGCTGCTGGCTTTTCTCCTGCCCCGGTGGCTTCATGCCATCATCTGTAAGATCAAAGGCTGTTGAGTCACCTGGCATGTTGTTTTATGTCCAGTAAGGCTTGATAAAGCACATTTCTGTTAAACTTGAAGGCTTGAGTGTGGATCTTCGTGTCTGGGAGGTTGTTAAGGCAGAGGAAGAGGCTGGGGAGCCAGGGTTGCTCAAGGCAGTGGTCAGTCAGAGGTTGGACCTGGGGATCTCGGAGGTCTTTTCCAACCCCATTGTTTCTAAAGTAGCGTCAGAGATGATTGAGGTGTGTCTATGGCATGTTCCATCCCCTATCCATAGGCTGTTCTCAGGTGTCAGCTTGGGCCTTAGATTCCTCCATGAGGGCTGCTGGCCCTGGAGTCCTGGCCTCGTTCTGCACTATGACCTGTCTCTGTTCCCTTCCCAGCTGGAGAGCTCCTCGCTACATCCTGGGCATGTCGGAGGCGCGGCACGACCGCGTGCGCAAGAAGTACCACATCCTGGTGGAGGGGGAGGGCATCCCACCCCCCATCAAGAGCTTCAAAGAGATGAAGTTCCCAGCAGGTGGGCTGGCACAGGAGCCTGGCAGTGACCCCAGCTTTCCTCTGAGGGGTGTTTGTCACTGGTGGAAGAGCTGCTGCTGGGACACGGGTGGGAGGGGAAGAGAAAGAAGAGTTCAGGTCGTGAGCGTGGGTGTCCCTTGTTCTCTGACAGCTATCCTGAGGGGCCTGAAGAAAAAAGGGATCCAGCAGCCAACACCCATACAGATCCAAGGCATCCCTACGATGTGAGTGCTCAGTCCCTGTCCCGGAGTGTGGAGCACTTGCTGCCTGCAGCCCACCCAGTGGTGTGGACTGGGGGTTATTGCTGGTGACAGATGCACCCTGTCACCTTGCTCAGCCCTGGAAGTTTGGGCTGTTCTGTCATGCTCAAACGTCCTGTTTCCCTGTCAGCCTCTCAGGAAGGGACATGATTGGCATTGCATTCACTGGCTCTGGGAAGACCTTGGTGTTCACCCTCCCGGTGATCATGTTCTGCCTGGAGCAGGAGAAGAGGCTGCCGTTCTCCAAGCGGGAGGGACCCTACGGACTCATCATCTGTCCCTCGGTGAGTGCCGGGGGGAAGCTGTGATTGACATGCAGTGGCAGTCCCGGGTCCTGCCTGCCCAGAGGTGTGGGAATGAGCTGGTTTTGTGTCTGCAGCGGGAGCTGGCCCGGCAGACCCACGGCATCCTGGAGTACTACTGCCGCCTGCTGCAGGAGGACGGGCTGCCCACCCTGCGCTGCGCCCTCTGCATCGGGGGCATGTCCGTCAAGGAGCAGATGGAGACCATCAAGCAGTAAGACCTTCTGGGGGAGTACATGGGGCTGGAGTTCTGTCAGGGGCCTGAGGGGTGGCACCCTGGCTTCAGGACAGCGTTGGGGGGAAGGTGATGTGCCAGGTGACGTGCCTTCCCTCTGCATCCTGCATGGGGCAGGAATCCCGAGTGCCTGACTGTGGCTCCTCTCATCCCTCAGTGGGGTGCACATGATGGTGGCAACCCCTGGGCGCCTGATGGACTTGCTGCAGAAGAAGATGGTGAGCCTGGACATCTGCCGGTACCTGGCCCTGGATGAGGCTGACAGGATGATCGACATGGGCTTTGAAGGGGATATCCGGACCATCTTCTCCTACTTCAAGGTACTGAACTGCCACAACACTAGCACCCTGAAGCTCATTCCCCGCACCTGCCGGGTTGGGGGAGTGCTAAATTCTTGTTCCTTGCACAGGGCCAGCGGCAAACCCTACTCTTCAGTGCCACAATGCCCAAGAAAATCCAGAACTTTGCCAAGAGTGCCCTGGTGAAGCCCATCACCATCAACGTTGGGCGAGCAGGTGCTGCCAGCCTGGATGTTGTGCAGGTGAGGTGTTTGGGTGCTGCTCTCTGCCTGTGTGGGAGACCAACACCATTCGTGAGGGTGCTTCATGCCTTCCTCTGCCAGGCAGCTGGGGTTCATGACCCTTTTTCCCAGTCAGATAAGGGATACCAAGCAGTGTCAGTTTCTCTGCTGCTTGACCCATCCCTGTGCTTGTACCTAGGAGGTGGAATATGTGAAAGAGGAGGCCAAGATGGTGTACCTGCTGGAGTGCCTGCAGAAGACCCCTCCACCTGTGAGTAGTGCACTGAGGGCAGTGGTCCCACCACAGCCCTGGGGCACGGGGGGAGCTGGCAGGGGGACCCCATGTGAGGGCTGGGATGTGAGTGAGCCACGCTCCACATATGAGCAGGGACCAGCCCTGCTCTGTGCTCTGCTCAGCAGGAGGGAATGGGCTTTCCAGGGGGCTGTGCTGGTGCCAGCAGTGCCAGCCCACAGAAGGGCAGTTCTTCCATGATGTCTGTGCTGCTGCAGGTGCTGATCTTCGCAGAGAAGAAGGCAGATGTTGATGCAATCCACGAGTACCTGCTGCTCAAGGGCGTGGAAGCTGTGGCCATCCATGGAGGGAAAGGTCAGTGAGGGTCCCAGGGAGGCCTGGGCTGTGGTGTGATCCCCCTCCTCCAGGGATGCGTGTGGTCATGGAAGTTCCCAGTGTGCAGTGGTTGGTGATGGTGTGAGGGAGGGCTGTGGCAGTGTCAGGAATGAACTCCATGTTGCACACAGCAGGCATAAACCCAGTACAGGTCCCTATGGGACACAGAGGTCCCTCTGCTCCTTTGTTTGGGGAAAGGCTGCCTGGGGAGGCCATAGTAGTTGCTACAGTAGGTAGGGCTGCGAGTGCTGCCCTTGCTGATCTTCTGTGCTGGGCCTTTGCAGATCAGGAAGAACGGACAAAAGCCATTGAGGCCTTCCGGGATGGGAAGAAGGATGTCCTGGTTGCCACTGACGTCGCTTCTAAGGGTCTGGACTTCCCAGCCATCCAGCATGTGATCAACTATGACATGCCAGAGGAGATTGAGAACTATGGTGGGCACTGGGCCCCACAGGGCCTATCAAGGGGTTGCAGAGGCCAGCAAGGCTCTGCACTTGAGTGCAGTGTCTGGGGGCAGGGATGGTCTGTCACACTGCATTCACCTGGTCCCGATCATGTCTCTGTCCCAACAGTTCACCGGATCGGGCGCACAGGCCGTTCAGGCAACACCGGCATTGCCACCACCTTCATCAACAAGGCCTGCGGTGAGGAGCAGTCCGGGAATGGGGGCTGCGGCTCTAGGAGACACCTGGGCTGTGGCAGGGGGGGTTGTTCTGAGCAAGCAGGATATCTGGAGGAGGGAGAAATGGTGGCACAGGGCAGTGCCCCCCACCCCTGCTCGGACTGTTCCTGACATGTATCTCTGCCCCCAGATGAGTCTGTGCTGATGGACCTGAAGGCCCTGCTCCTGGAGGCAAAGCAGAAGGTGCCTCCTGTGCTCCAGGTGCTGCACTGTGGGGATGAGACCATGCTGGAGATCGGAGGTGAGAGACTCCAGGCTGGCACAGGGACCCCCCTGGTCTGCAAACAGGACCCCCAGCTCCTGAGGTGGTTCCTGCCTAGCCATGCAGGCAGCCTGGTGCCACAGCACTGGGGAGACAGTGATGTAGCCCCTCTGCTCTGGGGTGGGGAGCCTCTGTCCTGGTGTGGCACAGCTCCTCCTAACCTCCTCCCTCCCATTGCAGGTGAGCGGGGCTGTGCCTTTTGCGGTGGCCTGGGCCATCGCATCACCGACTGCCCCAAGCTGGAGGCCATGCAGACCAAGCAAGTCAGCAACATCGGCCGCAAGGACTACCTGGCCCACAGCTCCATGGACTTCTAGCCTGGGGAGTGTGCTGCCCCGCATTCCCCCCTCAACACAGGTCTGGGCTTCCTTACAGCCCAGGGGCCTGTCCTGCACTGCTGTGGTCCCTTTTCCATGTTTTGGCCACTGGGACTGTTACGAGCTCAGCCTGATGAAGCTCCTGCCCTGGGAGGAGATGTGTGGAGCTGTGCTGCAACAGTGTGTTACATCAGCGGGGACATGTTGGGCAAGCAGGTAGCAGTGCCTGAGGGCAAGAGGAACCCCAGGTGGGGGACTTGACTGTGGCCAGCTGCCTGCTCTCCCTGCCAGCCCCCTACAGTGGCATCGTCAGAGTCTTACATTGTTCCTCTCCAGAGCTCCTCAATTCCTCCATGTCCACCCCTTACCTGGTATTATCCATCCTGAGTGGGTGGCTGTTCCTGCATCCCCAGACTTGCTGGGATGCAGCCGGGGTGAGGTGGTGCATGTTGTGCTCATGTTGGGCGCTCCCGGAGCCGCTTCCTGTGCTCTGCCCCCGCGTTCTGCCCCAGTGCCCTGCAAGGGGGAGGGCAGGCACATGGACACCTCCTGTGGCCCAGCCTCTGCCCCCCATCCCACACCCCAAAAAGGGGAAGTCGCTGTGAGAAGGAAGTCTGCCCCATGCCCTTCCTTCGGCGGCAGCAGTCACATTTTCTCCGCTGCGGGTAGCCCAAGTCCCTTGTCCTCGTGCTGGCCGGGGTGGACTGGTCCCATGGAGAGACCGGTGAAGGATGGGATCCTCTATGTGCAGCACTGCAAATTTGGAAAGGTAAAGGGTGGATTTGGGGCTTTTAGAGGGTTTTCCCTGATCTGATGACGTCAGCCTCCAGGCCCTCGGCAACCTGGGAAAAGGGGGGACTGGAGTCAGATGCCTTGGAACTGCTGTGGGGGGAAAAACTTCCCCTCCCAGGGGGGAGCCCTGGGCCCTGCAGCCCCAGGAGTGGGGTTCTCCCTGCGGCTGAGGGAACTCATCCATGTGGGCACACACTTGCGCTCACCCCTGTGCAGGGTCCGTCTTCTCGCTTGGTCACCGCGCGAGTCACAGTGGAACAATAAATGTGTATTACTGTGGCACAGTTCCAGTGTGTGTGTGTGGGAGCCCCAGGGCAGCACGTGGGATGTGGCCTTGCGCCCAGCCTTCCCTCCACCTGGCCCAGGGGACCAGCAGCATCCATGGGACACCCTCATGGCTTGGGCTGCTCTCCTGCACCCTCGGGGTGGGCTCTGAGAGCCACAGCCCTTGGGGCAGGGTACAGGGGATATGGTGGGGGAGACCCTGGGGTTGGGCAAACTGCAGGGAACTGTTGTGTGTTGGTGAAGAAGGTCCTGCTGTCACATTGGCCATGCCGTGGCAGGGTCCTGTGGTGGTCTCAGTGGATATATGGGGCTGCAATCACTCTCTGACCTCCCTGGTGTGTGAGAGCCGAGCCATGGAAGCTCAGCAGGCCCTGTGTGCAGGGGGCCAGTGCCTTGCTGTGCAGGAGACAGGCGGGCTGGGGGCGGTGGGTATTTTGGGTGTTTGGTTGCATCTGGTTCCTGCAGGGTGGAGGCTCTGCTGCACTTTTGAAGCACATGGGGACACGCGCCCCCGCTATCCCATGACAGGCTGGGAAGGTGCTGGTGCTGCAGAGGCTCCCCTGGGAGGAAGCGGGCTGCTCAGCAGATGTGGGGCTGTCAGCAGGAGCCCCAGTAGCTCAAAATGGCTTTAATTTGCATCAGGGTCTGTCCTGAGAACAGCTCGTGCTCAGCTGCAGCAGTGGCAGGCCAGCACTTGCAGCGGGGAACAAAGAGCAGGACCTGGTGCTCAGGGAGCCAGGAGTGAGCATGACTCACCCAGCAAGCTATGCCAAGCCCGCCTGGGGCAAGGCCCCCCTCGACCCAGCTTTAGGACTGCCCTGCCCCACAGTCTGGGGGTCTGCACTGTCCCTAGCTCTCCAAGCCCTCCTGCAGCACCTGGTGGGTGCAGGCTGGGATGCCCCCTATACCCCTCCTGCCACATATGGCTCTTTCCAAGCGCTGCTGGCCCCACATGGAGCACAGCACTGCCAGGATGCAGCAGGCAGCTCCTTGCTGACCTGTTTTTTCCCTGCCTGTGCCCCTCCTGTTCCTCAGAGGTCCTGGAGGAAGATGCGAGCCCAGCTGTTCGCCTCCAGCCCCTCCGGCGTGGCCCGCATGGAGAAGTTCGACGTGCGGGATGACGGCACAGCCCCAGAGAAGACACCCCCGCAGCGCTGTGCCCGCCGGGTGATCCGCCTCTCAGACTGCGTCTCTGTGGGCCCGGCGGGCACGGAGAACTGCCCCAAAGCCACCTCTGCTTTCTACCTCACCACCACGGAGAAGAGCTACGTGCTGGCAGCTGAGCAGCGGGATGAGTGGATTGCCCAGCTCTGCCAGCTGGCCTTCCAGGTACTGTGGGCTCTGGCAGAGCCAGGAGCCCTTGTATTGCTCCTGCTTGGATGAACTGGGGGGCTCAGGGCCGGCAGGGGGCTTGTGCTCCCTGCTGTCCCAGACCATGCTCACATTCCTCTGTTTCAGGGTGCAAAAGAGACAGTGCTGAGTAGTGCCATGACCCAGCCCAGCCCCTCTGTCCCCATGGAGGAGAACTCTCTCTACTCTTCCTGGCAGGACTGTATGTGCAGGGGTGGGGGGTAGGGCTGGCATGGGCTCCAGATCAGTGCTGCAGTGCTGACCCCTGCCCTGCTCTGCTCCTGCAGTGACGGAATTCCTGGTGCTGGTGGTCCAGACAGATGCGTCCACCCGCTGTGGTCTGCAAGGGCAGTATCTGCTCTCAGCCCTTCCCCAGAGCCTGACTCTGAAGGACCTGCAGTCCCACCAGCCCCTGCTTACCTGGCCCTACCCCTTCCTCCGCAAGTTTGGCCAGGATCAGGTGAGTCCCCTGATCCCTCCTTGGGGCTGCTGGCTCCCCAGGGTGGATGCCAGCTCCTCACCCTCCCCTCTGGCCCTGCAGGCTGTTTTCTCCTTTGAGGCTGGTCGCCGCAGTGACTCCGGCGAGGGCACCTTCACCTTCAGCACCCCACGGGCCCCTGAGCTCTGCCGGGCTGTGGCTGCTGCCATTGCCTGCCAGCAGCAGGGCAAGGACACCTCAGACCCCAGACTCTTCTGCGTCCCAGAGCCCCAGCTCTCTGCACAGGGCCCTGAATCCCAACCCTGGGGACCTGGGACAGAGGATCCCCAGGCCAGGCCAGCCCTGGGGGGGTCACAGCCTGCCTCCCATGGCGCTGCCAGCCTCCTCCACTTCACCCCGCCGGACCCAGAGGGCTCGTGCCCCATTGTCTACGCCTCCATTGCACGGGGCCACCAGCCCCTCTTTGTGCCAGGGCAGCCGGGCTCTTGTGAGCCCTGGGCCGCGGGGAAGCCGCTCCCTGAGCATCTCTACGAGAACATCTTCACCGCGGAACTGCTTCCAGTCGGGACACAGGAAGAGGAGGAGGAAGGGCAGTGGGAGCTGGGGTGCCGACAGGCGCCCGAGGGCCACAGCAGCGAGGGGGGACCCCTCTATGACAACCGGGCCGCCCTGGCACAGCCCACCGGGGCCGCGGGCTGGGGGCGCGGGGGGCAGGAGGCGCTGCTGGGGCGCTCCAGGCAGAAGCCTCATAGCACCCTTCGGGCTAAGCTGGTGCGGCTGCTGAGCCGGGAGAGCGCCGGGGCGCGGGACTGGGCCTGATGCGGTCGGTGCCGTTCGGTCAATAAAGGCCCTGCCCGGACCCGGCTCCGCCGCTGCTGCGGAGGGGGCAGCTTTCGCCTCTCCGCCAGGGGGCGCCGCCGTGCCCGCCCCGCCGGGCAGAGGCGCGCGCGCTGATTGGCCGAGCCACCCGCCGGCCCCGCCCTGTCCCGGTGCTACATAAGGCGGGTCCGGGCCGGGCGGGGGCGGTGCCCGGGTTCGAGTCCCGTGTCCGCCCGCTCCGTTCGGCTCCGCTCCGCCGAGCCCCCGCGGCCGCGGGTGAGTGCGGGAGGCCTGGGCACGGCGGGGAGCTCCGCGCTCTCCCGGGGGGGGGATGGGGGCGCGAGGGGTGGAGGACTGGGGCCTGGGTCGGGGCGAAGGCGGGTGGTTGGGGTCGGGCCCGTGCGGGGCAGAGCCGCCGGCCCCGACCCCCGGGAGGGGCGGTGCTGTGGGATGGGGAGGGGTCGCGTGGCCCCCCGCGGGGCAGGGGGGCTCCCCAGCAGTAGGAGGGGCTGCCCAGGCTGTGCGCGCTGGGGACCCCCGGTCCGGCCGGGCCCGGTTCGGCCGGGAGGGGTGCGGGGTGTCCGCCCCGTCCCGGCGCCTCGCTCGGGCTTGCGCGGCTGCCGGGCGCCGGGAATGCCTGACACGCAGCTCTTCCCCCGGCCCTCCCGAGCGGGGAGCGGGCTGGTGTCGTCTTACACGCCTTATATAGCCCGCACCGGCCCGGGGAGAGCGGGGGCACGCTGGCCCCCGGCCCTGCAGCCGCTCTGCCGGCCCGTGCGGGGCGCGGGGAGTCCTGCAGACGGCCCCGCTCCACCCCGGCAGGAAGGTCCTGGGGCGTTTCGCGGGGGTCTGGCGGCTCTCGGTGAGGGGTGACAAGAGGCTGGTGCCGACCCATCTGCCCGGAGCCTTGGCCGGCTGACAGCTGTCAGGCAGGGGAGCGCTGGGATTCCCTCCCGCCGAAGCCCTGGAGATGGGCTCACTCCCAGGGAGCATCTGCTCAGCCGGCTGCTGGAGTGCCAGCCTGGCTGCTCTGCCAGGCGCCTCGGGTGGCATCACACAGTTCCTGCGCTGCTGCTGCTGCTAATTCATCCGGCAAAAACGCTTCTGGTTCATATCCCTCCATACCTGCTGTTGCTTCTCTGCAGTCTAAACAGCCTTGGCTCTCTGCAGTGTGAGTTCCTGGGGTGCTGCAAGGGAGACCACAGCCCAGGTTTGGGAGGAGAACAGAGCCCACAGACACTCCACTGTGGGTGGCAGCAGGGCTGTGCCTGGCTCTCTGGCACTAGTCAGTGTTAGCCTGGGCCCCTCAGCTCTGACGTCCTGAAGGAGATGCTGATGGATTTGGGGTGCGTCTCTAACCACAGTGTAGGATGGTCAGGGTGGAGTTACAGCTGGAAATGTGACCTGCCTCCTCCTATCCTACCCTGCCAAGCACTGGACCCCCTCCTCGGCTGCTCTCCCTGCATTGTTCCCATGTATCCTAATGCCAGGATCGCACCCTCTTCCCTTGCAGAGATGGGCGACATGGAGTCCTACAAGGTGATGTTGAACGGGCCGGCACCCTGGGGCTTCAGGCTGCAGGGAGGGAAGGATTTCAGCATGCCACTCTCCGTCTCCAGGGTAAGAGAAGCTGAAGCTGGTGACACCCATCCTTCCCCCTGCCTCTGTGGCAGGAAGGCTGTGGCAGCAGTGTCCAGGTGGCTGAGTCGGAGTCCTACAGGGAATGCAGATGAGTTGGGGCCCCGGGAGTGCTGCATCCTGCCCTGCCTGGCTCCACGTAGCCTCCTTGGTGCCTTATCAGCTGCAGCCCGGCACGGGGGTGTTCCGGGCAGAGAACTGCGGCAGAGATGTGAAATGCTGCACAGCCTCTGCAGAGGGGGGCAGGGGAGGCCCCTTCCGGAGCATGCCCACCGCAGGGGGAGGGAATCTGCTCTCTGAGATGGTGGACTGCCTTCCTGATCCACATCCCAACGCTGGGATCGGCATCCCAGGACCCAACCAGCGTCCTTCTGCCCTCCCTTCCACTACGCGGCTCCTAACTCCATGCCTGAGCTCATCCCTGAAATGGACAGGGAGAGGAGGAAGCTTCTGCTGCTTCCTGCACAGTGACATGATTCCCTCCACAAAACTATTCCGTTTCTCCAGGGAGAGCCACTGTGCCACAGCTGGTTGTGACTGAGGCCTCAGGTTTGAGCTGTGCCCAGTGAAATGCTCAGCCAGGCCAGGCCTGGCCGCGGGCGGGTGCTGGCCACGACTCCGGCCACGCAATTGCCTTATAAGCCTTGGAATGTGACTGCAATGCCTGTGCCTCTGGCGCTTGGGCAGCTGGCACAGAGGCTGCTTCTCGAAGGACAGCTTTGCTCGTGGCACCGGATGGTGCGTGCACCCAGGCAGGGAGGATGGCCCCTGAGGCCACTATGTGAGGCTGGAGTCACCAGCACCGCTGCCCCAGGGCCTGCTGATCTCTGCTGAGCATGCAGAGAAGGCTTCAGCGAGTTTATTCTCTAAAAAATGTTTCTCTTGGCTGCGAGCCAGTGCTTAACAAAGGGTCTGGTCGGATGGAGGAGCCTCCCAAAGCCCTGGGGCAGGGGCCTTGTGAAGCAGCACTTGGTGGGGCTTGGGCAGTGCTGCTGTCAGGAGCAGTGAGGGCATTCCCAGGGGATGTAGCCAGCTTTGGCGGGCTCTCTGTTAAGACCAGACTGTCTGGCAGGGCGATATGCTCTGTCTGATGGGAGGGGGTGAGCCTTGCATTGCTCTACACCCCAGAGACATTCCCAGCCCCGGAGCTCTTGCCCAGAGCACACTGCTGCCCTTGGCCACCACTTCCCATGAACTTGCCCTGCTAAAGTAGGGTGGAAGGAAGCATCCTGCCCCGGCTTTGAGGGCTGCAATGGGGTCCTGCTCTGTGGGGCTGAGGAGCATAGGGGGAAAGCAGCACTGGCATGTGCTCTGGCTCTTGGCTGTATCACTCAGTGTGACACTACTGGGTGAGCTGTCAGGCTGCTGCAGCTCACTGGCCACACACAGAAGAGGTGCCACCATGGCCCCCTGCACATGGACCTCCCGTGGCAAGGGGCTCTGCTGGGGTACTGACACTGGGGCAGACTGTATGCCACAGTCCCTGCGGCAGAGCCAGGGCAAGGGCTGCCATGTGGGGAGCTGGGTGCTGTGTGGCACATCCCAGCATATGCCAGCTGGGAAAGAGGGGAGACCCTTGGTTATGCTGGCAGGATGGTGCTGGGGGATGCACCTTCCAGCCTCTCCCCACCATGCTGAGTGGGGCTCTGTCCTGGGGGTCCCTGGAAGGGGTGGCAGGTGGGCACCTCTCTGGGCGGGGTGACAGAGGTGCAGGGAACAAAGGACTGGCTGGGTGGAGAAGGGAGGAAGGAAACCCTGGGTTTAGGTTAGCGGGCCTGGGTGGGAAGCGGGAGGGCTGGCGCTGCTACAGCTCCTGGCTCAGCTGGCACCTGCCACAGGAGTTTCCTGGCATGCCAGCATGGAGGGGGACGGGAAGTGCTGACCGGGCTGGGTGAGGCTGTGTGACGCAGCCTGACGTGCTCTCCCCTTCCCTGCCGGCCGTGTGAAAACCTTTCCAAGCTACTGCTCCTGCCTCCAAACCCACGCAGCCACCCCGTGCCTTCCCCAGCCCTCTAGGGCAGCAAGCCGGGGCTTGCAGTGGCATTGCCAGCCGGCACTGCTGTTGCCGAGGGCACCCTCCCGTGCTGGTCAGGAGGAGCAGGCACTGGGCTGAGGGGTGGCAGCGGGATGCAGGAAGAGCCGAGCCACATCCAACCTGGCTATGGGGTTTGGCCTCACGTGGAGCGCCAGTGCTGGCGTAGGGAAGGGGAATGTGGCTCTGGGGTGAGCCAGGCTCTGCGCACGGGCAAGGAGGGGCCAGGACTCAGCGGCAGGGATTTTTCAGCCCTCTGACAGTGCTGGGAATCTGGCTCGCTCCTTTTATGTTCATGTCGAACAGGACTTGAGGAAATACTTGGTCCAGGTCCAAGCGCCTCGAGTTCTTCCATGCTGGAGGAGCAGGAATGGCTGCACCCTGCCTACGTCTGTCTGTCTGTCAGTGCCTGGGAGCTGTGTGTGGTGCTCCGGGCCCTGCTTGCCTCTGGCTGTGCATCCCTGGTGGGAGGGGAGGGCAGGACAACCTCCACTTCCCAGCACGGGACTGACGTAGAGCCGTGCCATGGAGCCGCAGCAGGGGCAAGGCACATCCCTGGCACTGTGGCCGGGAAGGAGAACCCGTGGTCGTGCTCTCGGCTGTCCTGGCGGGGCGATGTCTGGGGGAGCAGCGTGGGTGGGGGCGGTTGTCTCCCTGCCTTGGGAGGGCTCCTGCTCCTCTGTGGGAATGAGGTAATGTCTGCGCCTGCTGGGAATGGGACGGGAGCGAGGAGTGCAGGCGGCTGGGGGAGTGCCCAAGGGGTGCCTCCCCTGACTCCCCCCTCGCCCCAGGCGAAGGGCTGGACATGCCTGTGGTTTGCAGCGAGATGTGGGCTGCCCAAAGGGCCCTGACTCACTGTGCTCCCTTCCTGCCCTGGGACCACAGGGATGGCTCTGAGGGGTGGCTGGGCTTCCTGCCGAGGCTGAGCCAGCACCGCCTCCGTGTTTGGCCTCATGAGGATGGGGCTCTGGGGTGCTGGCATAGTCCCCAGCCATGCCAGAGGGCAGGGGCTGGGCAGCGCCCAGGGGTACTGCTTTGCTCAGTGCTGCTACCAAGAGGAAGAAGCTGCTCTGGGCTCATGCACTGGGAAATGAGGAGTGAGCTGGGTGTTCCCACATCCCCCTGGGTCAGGCCTGTGTGGGTATCCTATGCTGGGCTGGAGAGCCTGAGTCCCAACAGACCCCTGCCTTCATAACGATGAGGACATCCCTCTACTCCTGAGCCGGCACTTGGCTGTTTCAGCTCTCTCTGATCCTGTCTGTCTTGCAGCTGACTCCAGGTGGGAAGGCGGCTCAGGCTGGCATGGGAGTGGGCGACTGGGTGCTGTACATCGACGGGGAGAGCACCAGTGCCATGACACACATTGAGGCCCAGAACAGGATCCGTGCCTGTGGGGACAGGCTCTGCCTCACCCTGAGCAGGTAGGAATCATGGGTCCTGCAAACATGGGTTCCTGGTGTGGCCAAAGCAGAGCCAGGGCCATCTACCAGTATCTCCATATCCTGCCATATCCTGCCATCACTGATCCAGCTCAGAACTGGGCAGCCCCTGGCTGGGTCTGAGGGCTCAGCTTGGCTGGATGAGGCTTAGCCTGGCTGTGAGCCACAGGGCAGTGGCAGCAGGCCATGGCTCCCCTTGGGTGGTTGTTGCATCCCTGGGGTACCAGTGTCCCAGCAGTGCCTGGACCAGTTCCAGCACCTGCCTATCTGTCTCCTCTCTTGCAGAGCCCAGAACCAGCTGGGGAAGCCGCAGAAGGTATGTGTCGCTCCTGGTGCTGCAGTGGCAGCTCAGCCTCATCTCAGGGGAAGGGAATCTCTGAGTGTAGATGGATAAATAGACTTTGCTCCCGGGGCTCACAGGCTTTTAGGGGACTGGGGTGCGTTTGGAGGTCTAGATAACCCTGCTGGAGTAGCAACTCTGACCTCTGGCACCGTGGAGGATCAGAGAGAACTGTGTCTGCTCAGGAGGCAGCTTGGTCCAGGCTGTTCCCCTGCTTGTGCCGGGCTTGGGCAGGGGTACAGAAGGGTCAGTGCAGGGGAGGAGACTGGGCAGGTGCAGCACCGTGTTTGCTGGTGCTGGGGAGTGCTCTGGCACAGGGAGGCAGGGCTAGGGCTGGTGACCAGTGGCTCCTGGATGGAAGCTACCTACATGGGTTCAGCTTTGTGCCACAGGATGGTTGCGATGGGTGTATGTGCATGCACCGCCCTGCCATGGGCAGCAGCAAGTGTCTGGGGCACCTACTAATCCTCCAACGACCCTCAGGCTGGGTTTGTGACCTGCTGTCACTGGGCTGGCTACCCTGTGGAGAGCAGTGCCAGCCTGACAGAGCCCAGTGTCTGAGGTGCACGTGCTCTCCAGCTTTCCTACCTGGCTGCCTGCTGCGCTGCCTGGCCCGGGGCTGTCCCTTGCATGCTGCTTGACGTGTGAGCCCGTGTCTGTGTGTTTTGTCTCGCTCAGGACTCACTCCCCTGCTCTGAGCCCCTGAAATATAACTTCGCTCCCAGCACCGCCCTCAACAAAACAGCTCGGCCCTTCGGGGCTGGCTCGCCTCCGAACCCACGGCCCGGGCTGGTGACGAAACCTGTGACGTACGCGCCCCTGGCGCCCGCCTGCACCCCCCAGCACAATGGGTATGTTGCTGTCCATCCTGCTCCCTGAGGACTAGGGGGAGCCCGCTGCCTGACCCTGCTGCGCCTTGCATGCCAGACACCGTGGGTGGGAGTGGGTGAGAGTGCCCGTGCCAGGGTCCCCGGTAGCTGGTGCTGAGGTGGCACAACAGGACTGTTGCACACAGGGACACACAGCCACACTCGTGCTGATCTCTAGCTCAGGGATGTGTCAGCCTGTGTCCTGCAAGGCATGACACAGCAGCTGTAGCAGGACTCTGGCATCTGCAGCAGCAGGGAAACAGTGGCTGCCTGGGGATGTCCTGCTGGTCCCCCAGCTGCCAGGATAGGGTGGGCAGTGTGAAGCCCCCCAGCACTGCACAGCACCATTCTCACCCAGCTCTGCTCAGCTGCCTGTGTCTGGCAGCTCCTTGTCCCTCCTGAGAGAGCTACTGTAGTGCCCTGGAACTGGGCAACGGAGTGGGATGTGGCACTGGCTGCCCTGGGCACCCAGGCCTGTTCTCAGGGTTGAGGGAGCACAGTCTGGTCCATTGGCATCTACCCCTGTGCCCCGGTGTGCTCCCAGCCCTGGGTGAGCCGGGTGTGAGTCTCAGGGGTAAGGGGAGTAATGTAGGCCATAGGTGAACTCTGGAAACTTCTTGGGTGCTGCAGGTCTAATTTCACCTTCCTTTTTCTTTCTTTCTCTCCTCCCTTTCTCTTTCCCTCTCCCTACAGGTGCTGAGCCTTGACAAGTCAGTAAGCCTTTTGCCTATTCTCTCTATCCTCCCTGCATGCCTCTTCCCTGCTATTACCCTGTTCTCCTGGGCAGGGCCAGCCTGGGGACGGGCAGCACATGCTGCTCTGCCGATGTGGGTGGGTCACTTTTGGCAACAAGCTGTCCCCAACCTGAAGGGCAAGTGCTGCCTGTCTCTACCAGTTGCTGGGGCCCTGGAGTGTCCTTGTATTTGGTCCCTTCCCTGCTTCCCGAGATGTGGCTCGGCCAGACAAGGGCTGATGGGCTGTGCTAGGCACCCTGCCCAGGGGCTGGTGGCATGCCATGGGCAGTCACTAGGCTCTGGCGCAGCTCCCCTGATGGTGGTTTTTTGACCTTGGCTTATTCTTGCTCTGTCCTTTCTCCTTGTGGCCCTTGGGGCCAGTATAACACTGTCAGGAATGGTGGTCAATCCGAAGTTGGTCCTTCGTGGGCCAGGTCTTTACTGGGGAGAAACAGAGGGGTGGCGAGTAAGGCAGTGTGTGGTGTCTTGAGTATTGGTGTGCTGTGGTTCTTTGCCAGGGGAGGTGTGGGGCAGCCCCAGGGAGATGCCATGAGATCTGTCAGATTTGACAGATGACTCTGTCACTCACAGGCAGCCCCCTCAGCTGCTGGAGCCCCCCAGCAGCCCCGTGTGCGACCCTGTGAAGCTGCGGATGTTAGAGGACATCGATGACTCGCAGCCCCACAGCTGGACCTCCCAGTCCCGCTCCTTCCGCAAACTGGCCCGGCTGGTGGGCGCAGACAGCAGTGAGTTGCTGTGGGGCATTGTGGTGCTTGAGTGTTGGTTCTGGCCCCATGTGGCCCCTGTGGGCCAGCTGAGCCAGTGGGAGCTGCCCGGGGCTGTGTGTGGGCTTGTGGTGGTGCCGCCACTGGTCTGGGGCTGTGCTCTGCCCCGTGGCTGGGCAGGGCTGTGCAATGAGGCAGGTGGGTGGCTGGAGGAGAGGGCGTTTTCCCTTTCCCTTTCCCGTTCCTTTTCCATTTCTTTTGTCTCTGAGCCTCGGTTGCTGCAGACTGACTCTGTCTCCCCCTTTCTCTCATGTTACACTCAGTGGAGGATGGTGAGGATGAGCTTGTTAAAAAGCCCAGGTAAGGGGAGCGTGTACAGGGGTGGCAGCAGGAGCCACAAGATGCTCAGCCCACCTGGCTGCTTCGTCCTCACAGCTTGCAGTCACTCTGGGGGATGCTCTTCGCCCTGTTGCTCTTTCTTCTTTCCTCCTCCTCCATCCTCTCCCCTTCCCAGAGCCGAGCGTTTGGTGGAGCTGCAGAGCCTGCCCTGCACTCAACCCACTGTGGGCACTGCCAGTGCTCAGCCACTGCTCTGACTGTCACTTTGGGAGGGTCCTGCCTGGACACTCACCGGCCAGACAGGATGTCCCGTGCTGGGTAGGACCCTCTGGGCACTGCTGGCACCAAGCTGGGAAGACCAATCATCTGCTACTGCTATTTAAGCAAACGGTATCTGGAGAAGGCTGGTGGCACTAGCAACACCTTGCTGGGGGTGCTCTGAGGTCCCAGGCATTGCCTGGACCTGGGGCACAGTGTGCCATGAGACTGGCGTGCAGTTGCTGGGCAGAGCTGGGTGGGTGTCGCCGACTTCTCCTTGTGCTGGAGTGCATTCGTGAGGGATAGGCTGAGCGCTGGTCAAATACTGAGTGTTGTGCTGCTGTTTTTTCCAATATCACAGGGATGCCCATGGGTCCAGCTGGGGCACAGTGGAGCAGTGGTGAGTGTGGTGGTTTGGCAAGGGCACCTTTGGGAGCACTACCCTGTGCTGAAGCAGGGTCTGTGCTTGGTGTTGGCTGAGCTCCTGCCCTCTGTCACTCACAGGCAGCCCCCTCAGCTGCTGGAGCCCCCCAGAAGCCCCGGGTGTGATCCTGGGAAGCTGCGGATGTTGGAGGACGCTGAGGACTGGCAGCCCCGCACCGGGACCTCCCAGTCCCGC
>NW_020955689.1:0-9503 GCF_003031625.1 Empidonax traillii
AGACTCTGAATAAAAACCTTCCATACTCTTTAATTTTTCCCATTCAGAACACTTAGTGTCCAATCTGGTTGTGTGCTATCATCAAATTACTGAATATCTGTGCTAATCAAACTAATATTTATAGTTATACCAAAACCAGGCAGGATCAGGATCAGAATCTTGACAAGATGCAGACAGCTTTAACTTTGTTCAGATCAGGACAGGTAAGTTGAAGAACTGCTACTGTATCAGCCAGTGTATTTTCAAAATAACTTGCTTGGCAGTCGAGCTGAGGAAAGGCAGTGAATCCCAGGCTACAACTTTGCAATGTAGAATACTGCAGGTCTTTAATGTGTTTTTCCAACCCTTACAAACTTTTCAAACCCACTTACAAATGCCAAATGGCAATCTAGATGCATCAATATTCTTTCAGAGCAACACAGTGTCTTCTGTGTCCCCTAAAATTGTGGGATTTGTATTTTAAGCTTGCGCTTCATTAGACCTCGGAGACATTTGCTTATCACACTCCTTACAAACTACCCCTTTGAGAGTCAGAAGTTCTGTAAAACACGAAGGAATTGTTCATTGACCCAATGAGCAGCTGTGATTTGCCCAAGCACGGGCCCGGACAGGCAATTCGAGCACCAAAACTCCAGGTTTTAGCACCGCCTAGTTAAATCTTAGATGTCCACCAGAAAAAGCGTTTGGACAACCATTGCCAGAAATTAATTATACTGTGGCACCTTTCCCGTGCCATTACGGCGCTACCGATGTGCTCGCTGTGCCAGAAAACCCCGACCCCTAGAGTAGCCTCCGGACGGCGGCAGTGCCGTCACAGTCGAACACGGCAATAAGTTACTTAAATTCGACTTTAAGTATTTAGGAATGCAAGAATTATCTGAGCAGCCCCACCGCAGCCTTCAGGGTGCCCCCGCCCCCTCACGGGAGAAGCCCCGCCCCGCCGCACGCGGCGCGCCTCCATAGGCTGCCGCTGCCCTCTGGCCCCGCCCCTCGGCGCCAGCCCGCCAATCCCGAAGGGCGATGTGGCTCCCTGCGCTCGGGGGGCGAGGCCTCCGCATCCCGCCCGCCTCCGCCTCCGGAGCGCCCGCACGCTCCCCGCGTGGCGGTCCGCGGTTGGCGGCGCGGCGGCGGCCAATGGCGGGGCGGCACCTCAGAGCGCCCGGGCGGTTCTAAGGCGCGGCGCTGCGGGCGCTTCTCCGCCGCCGCTCCGACCGGTCCTGCCTGTGACCCCCACCCGCGGCTACCGCGCGTCCCCCGGGGCGCCCCGCCAGTCCCGCGAGACCCACGCACCCCGCGCCGGTGCCCCTCGTGACGTCCGGCGATTGGCGGCCACGCGGAGCGCGTGGCGGGGCGACAGCCAATCAACGTGCGCGGCGTGCCCGAGGGGCGGGGCCTACGGGGCGCAGGGAGCGGACGGGAGCGGGCCCGGAGCGGCGGCGGGATAGGGATCGGGATCGGGATAGGGATCGGGATCGGGATCAGGATGAGGGTGCGCAGGCTCTGGGTGCTGGTGCTGCTGCTCGGGCTGGCTCACATCGCCCTCGTGGCGCGGGGCGCGGCCGCCCAGGAGGAGGAGGAGGACGGCGACGGAGGTGAGCGCGGGCCGGGGCCGTGGCCGGGCCGGCGGCGCGTCCTGGGTCCCCCCGCGGGAGGCGGGGGCGCGGCCCCGGCGCTGAGCGCTGCGGGGAGCCCGGGATGGAGGGTCCCCACTGGGGCCGGGGTGGTCCTCCAGGCCTCTGGGGAGGGCGCTGAACCCCCACAGGAAGGCGCTGAGGTCTGGGCGAGCCGCTTGTCCCAGCGCCGTGGGGCGGCTGTGCCCCACCTCCTCCAAGCACGGAGTTAACAGCCACCTAATGATTAGCCATGTTGGGAATCCCTGCCTTTTAAATCGCCGGGAAATTTGCGGTTTCATTGTTTCGACTCGTTATTCCGTATCCGACTCGTTGCGATTTCGTTATCCGGAGGTGGACTCTTTGTCTGTAGTGATAGGAGAGGGAGTAATGAGTACAAATTGAAAAGAAGGGAAATCTAGGTTAGATATTAGGAAGAAATTCTTTACTGTGAGGGTGGTGAGACACTGGAAGAGGTTTCCCAGTGAAGTTGTGGATGCCTCATCCTTGGCAGAGTTCAAGGCCACTTTGTGGTCTAGTGGAAGATGCCCCTGCCCACGGCGGGGGGGTTGGGACTAGATGATCTTTAAAGTTCTTTCTAACCCTTACCATCCTGTGATTCTGTGGCTGAGCACTCTTTTCCTTACCCCTGTGTTCGGGGGATCTGTGCGTTCTGCGTGTTTCAGACTGATGGGGTTGTGTTTTTTTTTCACAGGAGGAAGGCCCAGTGTTGCCAGTTGCTTGGTGTTTCTTCCCGTTGTCTTTGAATTTCACTGACGCGTGTCTCCTCTTCCAAAATTAGCTGAAACAAAGCTGCTCAGGCTTATTGAGTTTAGTACGTGCCTGAACGTAGGAGGCAGGCGTTTGAAGGTTTTATTTTTTTAGTTTAAAGTTTCTTTCATGTGGATTTTGGTAAATCCTGCATCCTTCATATTTCCTGTATGTTAAGTATTAGAGGGCGTTCAGGGAGACTGGATTATGGATGACCTGAACTCAGGTCCTGCAAATTCTTGCTCACTGAACAGGCACTAAAACTGGAAGAAGTACATATAAATCAGTTACCTTATCTGTGTAATTAACTGTATGTAGGATGAGGGTCAAGAAACTTGTTTTAAAGGATATGGCATCTGCAGAAAGGAAATGGAGATACAAAATCTTCCTGTGAAGCACATTTTTTTTTTTTTTCAGTTGCAAACTGAAACACAAGTATTATGTCTATTTCTCTGCTTTTAGCTAGAACACTGAATTATTCTCGCTTTGTGGCATGTGACAAAGCCGAGCACTGGTTTTCCCTGCTGCCTTCATGGGATGAAGTAGGACCTGTGGTGTTACAGTGTTACCTGTGGCTGACAGCAGTAGTTCGGCTTCCTGTGGGCCACGCTCAGGCTCTCATCAGTATTTCCCACACGTGCTGTTCTTCTCATTATAGGAGTTCTCTGGATCAAAGGTACAGGGTGATGGAAGTCTTTCCTGCTCTGTGGAAGCCGAACGCTAATCCACCGCACAACTTGAATCGTTTATCAGTTTCTGTTGTCTATCTAAAAATTGTATATAGGTCATGAATAGGCTTTTCAAAGCCTTTGCATTAAAAATGCACGTAGTTGGGCATTTCCATTTTTGCCCTCGGAATGCAGATGTGTATGAAGTGGAATAAGTTTTCTTTGCAACAAGCAAGTGATTTTATGTACATTGAATGTGCAGGAGATGAAAAGTACAGATTAAACCTGGCTTCTTGTACAGCAAATATATTGGGAGGTGAAGTTCAACTACGACAGTGAGGCAAATATGCTCAAAGTAAGGTTAGCCTGGATCGTGACTATTACACCCTTAGCATCCTGCTGAAGGAAAAGGAGGAATCATGTAGAGGATCCATTACAGAAAAGCTTAAGGAGGACTGATTTTTTTGAAAGCGTTTTTGAGTGCCCTAGCAACAGGTTATGAGTCTTGACTTCTGGGATTCTGAAAACTGAGCTCATCCAATTGGGGAACTGCGCTCCTCAGAAGAAAACTTTCAGGCAGAATCCTGAAGTTGTTGATGTCTGGATGCAGCTTTATTTGTGTGGGATTTACTTTTCTTAAGAAAAAGTTATTAGGCCAGATTTCTGATAGATGCTGAGTGTACAGTGAAGTTACTGGAGGAATTAATTTCACTTAGAGTAATTGTCATCCTGAAGAAGGTCTGCCAGCCAGCATCATGTACTTCAAGTCTTAAAATAAGTACTGTTTTCACCATGTTTTTTTGACTTGTGTAGTAATGTGTTGACATTTGTGGAAGTGATATTTTGGAGTAAAAGGGAGTGATCCATATTTTAGTGGAGGGCAGGTTTTAGCCACAGATGCCACATGTTGGCTTGTCCACATGCTTTCCAAGTATCCTTAAGAAACAAAGACACTTCAGTTTGGGGGCAGCTGTTTTATTTTCATAAGCTGTCTTATGCAAGTATTTATTAGCTACTTCCAGTATTTCAGGTGTCTCAGTAAGACTCATTCTGTGTCTGTTCTCTTTAAATTGTAAATCATTAATGCAGAGGAAAGTTTCTTGCTCTTGAAGAAAAGAAGTCCTGCTTGCTGCTCCCATGCCTGACCAGGTCCGTGAAACAGTTACTTCAGTCCCAACAGTAAAGGAGGTGTTAGAGGCAGCTATGATGGAGTTTGCACACTTAAGGACCAATTCATAGGTGTGGTTATCTTTTTTCTTTTAAAGCATGTCCTCCTCCCACGTGGGAAAAGGTGGAGTCCTGCTGTTACACTGCTATTGTCCTGCCTCCATCTCCAGGAGGAGGAAATGGGTGTGTATAATGCCCATGACAAGGTGCCACTGTCAAGGAAGTTTTATGTTGGCAGGCTATACAGCCACTGGCAGGGAAAGATACCAGATGATTTCAGGGATGGATGTTGGATCTAAAGGTTACATTTCCCACTTGTGCAGGATGTTTTTGCAGGTGATGCTTTGTTTTTGGTTTTCTAAACCATGAGCCTGTGCCACAGTAGCTGCAGTGGCCTTTGCCTCTGTTGGGGGCAGGTAGCTAGCGTAGTAAGCAGGAATGAGGGTCACAACCTGGTGGTCAGTTTGAGATGCACGAGCAGAATCGGCCAGCTAGTTTCGCTCAAATTCCTTTGTGTCAGGAAAACCCCAAGTCTGAAGCAATTTGCACGGAAAAGCAATGGCATTGCACAACTCGCAGGAAATTCATGCACAGACCGACCAGGAACACCCTGTGGTGAAACATAGCCCTCAAGGATGCTGGGCACCCACGTAAGGCAGAAGTTTTGCCTGCTGAAGCCCCCTGAAAACCAGCTGTTTCACCAGGGCAGTCCTGTAGGTATGGGACTTCCCTCAAGGGTGAGCAAGTGCTGCAACACAGGAGGCATTGTCTGCTGGCAAAAAAGTGCTTTTAGCTGCTTCAAAGATCAGATGAAACAGGAATAGCTGTTAAAGAAACCTAATCCAGGTGACTACTGTTGTGTGATAAATGATCTCCTGTGATCTCTCCCCTCATCAGAAGCTTTAATAATTTCGTGGTATGTAAAGTTGATTTCTAATTAAAATGAACATAATTTCTCCAAGCCCATGCTGTTTTCTGAGGGCACATCGACTTATTTTTGCATGCTTTCTTCTAACATAAAAATAGCTATTGCAATCTAGTGGCATAGTTTTATCCTTGGCAAGATTGTTCCCGTGGTCTGCTGTCAACCTGAGAAAAGTGGGATTTGTTTTGTTCACTTTTTCATACCTGGATTGTACACATTTATCATTCTTAATTTTCAAATTCCAGGTGAAATCAGAGTATTTTCCAAATACTGCTGCACTAACCCCTGTCAGCTTAGTCAAAAGCCAGTTAAAGTAATATAGAAAAAATTGTTTTGACCAAGAAACCTAAATTCTTTTTTTTTTTTTTCCTTTTTTTTTTTAACCTCGTTATGCTCCTGTGATTCCCAGTGGTCAACAGGGCCTTAGCCTCGTTGTTTTACAGTTTTCATTTGGGATGAGGTATTATCATTACTTGTTCTGTAACTGAAATTCCTTAAAAGCCTTCAGGAGGGTCTGGTTGCCTTGAAAGATAGCAGCTAAAAAAAAAAAAAAAAAAGTTTAAAGGAACATGTGAAAGGTTGAATATTAAAGAAACCATCTCAAATTCCAAGCCAACAAAGAATGAACCAGTTGAAATGTCCTGGCTTCAGCTTTCACGGGCTAATTTTGCTTTGGTAATTGAACAAATCTGCTTTCTTCTTGAAAGGCCCGTTCTGGACCAGCAGTTTTGGTCTCCTTAAATCAAAGGCCTCCCCAAAAGTTGTTTGAAAGAAGCTTTCACTGCATTTTTCTTTTAGGAGAGTACCTTGCATCTGCCAGGTGCATAGGAGTGGGTGTTCATGGGACTCCTGAAACAGTCACTTACTTGATTTTATACTCAGTGCAGCCTGGTGCTGATCCAGAGCAGAGTGATTGATGCTTCTGTGAGTGGAAAGACTCCTCAATGAATTGCAGACCTGAAACGTGGCTGTAATTGAAAGCAAGATATATTGAGGTGGCAGAGGTGGGATGGAGCAGTCAGAAGAGAAGCTTCATTTTCAAGTGCTGCCTCCAAACCACCTTGTTACTAGCGAAGTTGTAACATTTGGGTTTGTGGCAGCTGTTCAACTGCATGATGAAGGGCTTCTGTTTGAATTCAGGTGTCATTTCTGTACCCTTCTTGCCCAATGAAACATGTCTTGCTTCCCCACATTTCAACAATATATCCAGTGTACCTTGGTGGCAACTGTTATGTAGATCTGTGTGTATTATTTCTTGTTGTTAGTTTGCCCTGGAATTGGAAATAGATGTTGACACTTCATTGAAATATTGATATTGTTGGCTGGTGTAGTGTGGACAAAAATTAAACAGTCCAACATCTGAGTCCAAGCTCTTTGCGAACTGAGATAGCTGTCAGTGTACGTGGAGCAGAAACCTGTGTATATACTTTTTTTTAACCAGAGGAGATCCATCTTTAACCTGGTACTGTTAACTTCAGTATCAAACTTGACACAATCTAATATCTATCGCATTTTTGCTTTTCCAGAGTCTGTTACAAAAGAAGCTGATGATGACGGGGATGATGATGATGAAGATGATGATGAAGATGATGATGATTCTGTAGTTAAAGAAGAAAATGGTGTCTTAGTCTTGAATGATGCAAACTTTGACACCTTTACTGCGGACAAGGATACCGTGCTGCTGGAGTTCTACGCACCATGGTTGGTTCACAGTGGTATCTCCTCATGTCCAGGATGAGATGGCTGTCGAGGTCTTCTCTGCCAGGACACACTCCTAAATAGTGAACTTGGGTTGCAATTGTAAAGATGACATGGGAGCAGTTTGCCTGTAGGAGATGCACAGAACTCTACTGTAGTCCAGGGAAGGAGATGGTTCTGGTGGCAGGGAGGAAGCCTTTTCCCTTTCCCTATACCATGTAATAGCCAACAGCCCATTCCTTCTCCACAGATGTGGGCCATGCTGAAGGAACCCATGGCAAGGAAAGGGCAGCCTTGGTCCTCCCTGCTTTGTGCCTGTCAAGGAACAGAAATGGTCCCAGTGAGCCCCAGAAAAATCGTGCAGTGTGGTCTCGCAGCCTGCTATTGCCCTTGTGCTGGACCACTGGGAACTTGTGCACTTCCTCATCTAAATGGAGACTTCCCTAGTAGTGGAATTACTAGAAGATTTTTCTTTTCAAATTCACCTTTTTGTCCTTGCCAGAAGGGTGTGGTGTGATTAAGGACATATTTGTATTATCAGTTTCAGCAGTGGCTCATACATCTACCTAATGATGATAGTTTTGCTGGCATCCCAGGACCACTAGTCTGCTCAGGGGAGATACAGTCGACTTACCTTCATATAACTGAGACAAAGAATTCAGGCCAAAACATACCTTCTCTTGCATTCTTATGGACAAAAATAATAGGGATGGTTGCTGGGGGAAAACAAGAGTAGGAAATATTTTTAGTCGAGTTGCTGAGTTAGTGTTGCAGCCAGAACCTCTTTTCTATTGTGGTTTAGTGATACAAAGATGACTTACTTGTAGCTCCTTTTCCAGTCTTTGAAAAGAAGAGTGAATGTGATCTTGAGGTGGAGTTGCATTTTAACTAGTGCCATCCTTGTTACAGAGAATCTCATCCCTCCTTGTCTGTAGGTACTAATCCTGCAGCTGTAGCTTGCCTGCATGGAAATTAACATGAAGCTTAATTTATCTGAGCAGAAGGATGTGTGTTGTCATAGACTAAACACCTCTCCTTTTTTCTGCTCCCCATTCTGCCAGTTGAGAGGCTAAGGAGCACAGGCTATCTGCCACATATTTCCTCTTTTTTTCCCCCCTATGTTTTCCTGGTTTCATGTTCAGCTTGTCAAGCTATATTTGGCTTTTCTTATGCTGGTATCCTTTGTGATGCCAGCTTTTGCAACCAGGGCCTCTGTTCTTCCCAGAGAGTTCTGCTGTGGCCAGAGAGGGAGCAGGTGCTGTGATACCATGGTGGGTGTGAGATTTCATTAGGCCAGCTTGCCTACTGGTTCATTTTTCTCTTTAGTTCAATTTAGGGTGCTAGGTAGAGAAGATAAACCTAGATTAGGGAGAAGCTGAAGTTGAATTGGGATCGTATTTGTAGGGGCGGGAAGGAAGGAGGAGCACGGTACAAGGTTTACAGTTTTGTTGTGAAAGCACTTGCTGAATTTTTTTACAATGGCTTTATAAAGCATAGGGAAATACATTGCATGTTGAATGAAAATTAGGAAAAAAACCCAACCTTGGGAAGTGAACAAATTAGCTATAGTTACCTAATTTGTTACTTAATTTGAACATAAGCTTTATCTCTCCATGATCTGAACACACAGCAAGACAGACATTTCTGTGCTGATGATGTGAACATCTGTCAGAAGGCATCCTGGAAACGCAGAGCAGCAAAATAACCTCTGCGAGTCTGTTGTGCATTTATGTATCTATGTGTGTCTTCCTCTGACAGGTGCGGGCACTGCAAGCAGTTTGCTCCTGAGTATGAAAAAATAGCCAAAACTCTGAAGGAAAACGACCCTCCTATTCCTGTTGCCAAAATAGATGCTACGGCAGCCACTTCACTAGCAAGTCGTTTCGATGTCAGTGGCTACCCAACCATCAAAATCCTGAAAAAAGGCCAGCCTGTGGACTATGATGGTTCTAGGACTGAAGATGGTAAGCACCAGCCCTTTGCAGGTCTCTGTAAGAAAGCAAAGTAGTGTATGATCTTGCTTTTTAAGACGTGACTATTTTGAAGGGCTTTAATCTCAAGTTACCTTATCTTAAGCAGAATAATGCTATGAAAGCTGAAATTTTCCTGTTTTCTCAACTGGCTGCATGCCTCTCTAATTTTAAATTCTTGTTATCATCTCTTGCATTTGACATGCTAGTGCTATGGTAATGCACACTTGCTAATAGGGTTCTTGAACTGTATTTCAGCAATTGTGGCCAAAGTGAAGGAGGTTTCTGACCCCAATTGGACCCCTCCACCCGAAGCTACTCTGGTATTGACCCAGGATAATTTTGACGATGTCGTGAATGGTGCTGACATAATCCTGGTGGAGTTTTATGCTCCATGGTAAGCAAGAAGGCAGCCACCTGTGCTTGCCCAGCACAGCTGGCCTGAACAGGCTCAATGAGCCTGTTTTCTATTGTTATGCCTCTTTACACATCTTTGCCTTGTGCAGGTGTGTATAGTTCTAATCTGAACCTAGGATCACACTGGAAATCAATCGAAGACTAGACTACATCTATGTCTCAGCAAGGGGTGGTGTCGAAATCTTCACTGAGGATTCTCCTTGTTTACTAATTTGGGACCACGCTGAGATACTGAAAACCAAAGATGGTTGGTCCTTAGTTTAAAAGTGGCCTCTGG
>NW_020955689.1:9774-11638 GCF_003031625.1 Empidonax traillii
GTTCTAATCTGAACCTAGGATCACACTGGAAATCAATCGAAGACTAGACTACATCTATGTCTCAGCAAGGGGTGGTGTCGAAATCTTCACTGAGGATTCTCCTTGTTTACTAATTTGGGACCACGCTGAGATACTGAAAACCAAAGATGGTTGGTCCTTAGTTTAAAAGTGGCCTCTGGAAATGAAACTACCTGTAGTAGTGTGAGGCCATCTTCAGGCTGGGGAGATGCCTATTCCTAGGCTGAAGTGTCCATTGTAGATTCAGTAATCCCATTTCTACTCTCTGCATTTTGGGAAACTTAACTGTTCCACTTCAGAGGTAGAAGGTACCTGGCATATTTCATGGGTTGGTAAAAAACTGCTCTCTGCTCTCCTCCCCAAGGTGTGGACACTGCAAAAGGCTTGCTCCAGAATACGAGAAGGCTGCCAAGGAGCTCAGCAAGCGCACGCCTCCCATTCCCCTAGCTAAGGTCGATGCCACTGCTGAAACTGAGCTTGCAAAGAAGTTTGATGTTACTGGCTACCCAACTCTCAAAATCTTCCGCAAGGGCAAACCTTATGACTACAGTGGGCCACGGGAAAAATATGGTACTGCAATTTCTGCTTTTTCTTGTTGTCTGCGGGCTTGACCGCAAAAATTTTAACATCTCTATAGGACTTGCAGGCTTGTTAACACCATAACAGTAGAAGCTGGGGAAACCTGACAAATTGTACTCTTCACAGGCCAGCAATTTAAACTTGTCTGTAATCTTTGACATCTTATGGTGATACTGTCAGTTCCTTTTAATAGAAAGGAAATTAAATACCCATGGTGAAGCAGTGGCAGTATGAGTAAATGGGCAGCCTTTAATTGTACTGGAATGCACCATAAGGGCTGGCAAAATACTCAATATTAAGTTTTAATAAGAGGAAAGACTTCAGACTATCCAAAGTAGAACTTTGGTTCATAGCAGGTTCAGGAGACAGTGAAGTGTCTGGAATTTCATAAAGGAGGGTCACTTGCAAGATCAGCCAGTATCCATGGATCTCATGCTTGATCACCTCTTCTGAAACCAACCTGAAGGAGAATATCCAGAACTGCAGCTTTAAAAACTTAGACTGAGGTCTTGCTGACTTGGTCTTTCGGTTATTGTGGGAGGGCTGTCCACGGTGTCACGTGGTGTCCATGGGAAATGTGGTACTAAACAATGTTGTACATGGAATGCCTGAACCTTTCAGTTCAGTAAAAGTTCTAAGCAACTTTTTGGGGGCGGGTTTGTCTCACAGGTATTGTCGACTACATGATTGAACAGGCTGGTCCTCCGTCCAAACAGATTCAGGCTACCAAGCAGGTACAGGAATTTCTGAGGGATGGGGATGATGTCATCATCATTGGTGTCTTTAGTGGAGAGAATGACAAAGCCTATCAGCTCTATCAGGAAGCAGGTACAGAATGTTTAAAAATATTAATTAAATATGTTTTGTTGGGATTCTGACTAGGACTCTGGGTGCAGAGAGATCATTTATTTATGTTCTTAGTTCAGTAGGGGAGGTTGGAGAGGAACAAGAAGTAGGTGGAAGGGTGATCTTCTACTCAAGAAAAAAGCTCACACCAGACTCTGGGGTTGTAACTGAAGTATCAGCCAGTCACAGAAGATACTTCCTCCTGGTATTATGTCCCTAAAAGGGAGCCCCCGGTGGTCCAGGGGAAAATACACTGCACTGTCACTGCAGAGACCCGGGTTCGATTCCCAGTCGGGGCCCCTCCCCGGGCAGATGGAGCTCGTTAGCCCTGTAAGGCAATCCATCTACGTCCTGAGGACCTCGCTGCCACCGTCCAAGCGTGCTTGGCCCCGGCAGATGAACCTCAGGATTAAAGGGTGGG
>NW_020955689.1:12719-30169 GCF_003031625.1 Empidonax traillii
TTCTCTGTCCCTCTGAGAATAGGAAGAGAGTTTCCTTGTAGTACAGTCTCAAGATGTCAGTTGGAGGCTGTCAGTCCACTTCTTACTGACTTTTCCTTCACCCTAACCTTAATTTTTCAGCTAACGGTTTGCGAGAAGATTATAAGTTTCATCACACCTTCAGCAACGAGATTGCAAAACTACTGAAAGCATCTCCAGGAAAACTGGTTGTCATGCAGCCAGAAAAATTTCAGTCAAAGCATGAGCCAAAGATGCACGTTCTGAATCTTAAAGTGAGTAGCTGATGCAGAGCTGGAAAGTTTGTGCTCAGACTGAAGGTTCTCTTTCCTTGTATTTGTGATCAGTTGCCATCCTGTTGGAAGTACTCCCACTAGATATTTGAGGCAACTGTTTGTCCACTGAAGCTATATTGCTTTTTTCAAGAAAACTTTATGAAATTAGCCCAGATGTTGCATTTTCACATAATAATTTTATCATTACAATATTTGAAGAGTATGGTGACAGTATTGTTTATAACATGCCCCTCTATCTCGTTCATGTATGCATTAATGTTAGTTTTCAGTAGTGTGTAACAGAAATGCCTCTTAAATCTCTTTGTCTGAACCTTTCTCGCATTTTTTTTTCTGAACAGGATTCTACAGACGGGTCAGAGATTAAAGAGCATGTGCTAAAACATGCTTTGCCTCTCGTTGGTCATCGGAAGCCTTCCAATGATGCTAAGAGATATGCTAAGCGTCCTCTCGTGGTGGTCTATTATTCTGTGGACTTTAGTTTTGACTACCGTGTTGGTAGGTTGCTGTGGTTACCATTCCTCCACTTTTGAGAGGAAGCAGGCAGTAAGTAACTAGAAATTGCCAATACCATTGTGTTCTGGTTTTTCAGCTACCCAGTACTGGAGAGGCAAAGTCCTGGAAGTGGCCAAGGACTTCCCCGAATATGTGTTTGCTGTTTCTGATGAGGAGGATTATTCTTCTGAAATAAAAGATTTGGGCCTGCTTGAGAGTGGAGAGGACGTCAACGTTGCCATTCTGGATGAAGGTGGCAAGAAATATGCCATGGAGCCAGAAGAGTTTGACTCTGATGTACTCAGGCAGTTTGTGCTGGCGTTCAAAAAAGGTACAGTTTCTAAAATAGTGTTCTCTAAGCTATTTGCTCTATTTACCCAAGAGTTTTTCCTGAGGCAATGGCTGAAATAAAGTCATACGTGCAACCCTTGAAGCGTTCTGACTTGAAGCTTCTGGATGTTTCTTACCTTTTTATTTTTTTTTAAACTTTGGTTCATGAACTTCATTGCTTGGATTATGCTGTGACTTCTAGCTATACTCTAAAACTGAGTGTGTTTGGCAAGCCTGAAATGTTCCCGTGGCTCTGAAATGTGAGCTGATCATTCATATTTGGGACCTCTGTAATAAATCACTAGTTAGTACCCTGTGGATGGGCAGCCATAAAAAGAGGGAGACATGTTCTAGGGAATTGCGAAACAAATTGTTACCCATATTTCACAAGGCTCTTAGGCTAAAAGGTCACCAGCAAACCAGCTTGTGTTTCAGGGGCAAGTTCATTTGCTGGTGCAGTGATTTTTTCCCTTGCAGGAGGATGTACCTCTGCCCTTTCTTAGGGCAGATTGTAAGGGCTGCTCTTGCCATATTCTAACAGTGCTGTGTGTTTTTCTTTCTTCTAGGAAAACTGAAGCCAATTGTGAAGTCCCAGCCAGTGCCAAAAAATAACAAAGGGCCTGTGAAAGTGGTAGTGGGTAAAACTTTTGATGCCATAGTAATGGATCCAAAGAATGATGTTCTCATTGAGTTCTATGCCCCGTGGTGTGGACACTGCAAGAAACTAGAACCCGTGTATACAGAGCTAGGCAAAAAATACAAGAATGAGAAAAATCTGGTTATAGCCAAGATGGATGCTACTGCCAACGACGTGACAAACGACCACTACAAAGTGGAGGGATTCCCCACCATCTACTTTGCTCCCAGGGACAACAAGAACAACCCTATTAAATTCGAAGGCGGGGACAGAGATTTAGAGCATTTGAGCAAATTTATAGAGGAGCATGCGACAAAACTCTCCAGAACAAAAGAAGAGCTTTAGATAAGATGAGGGTGGTGAAGAAAAAAATTGTTTTTTCATTGTAGTTAAAATCAAGTTACTGACAAAACTTCGTGAGAGAAGAGTTTAAGCAGTTTGAGCAAGGAGATTCCTGAGCAGTAAAGTAATTGCAGTATCTTTTTTTTTTATATATGGCAGAAGAGGTTTTTTCTGGACACTGAACTTAATACTCTAATATGAATGTCTTGTCTTAGTTATGGTTTTGATCTTTGAGAAAAATACATCCTTTATTTTTTGTGACTATCTTGAGCTTTATTCATTGACTCAAATGCAGCTGTTTTTAAGTTAAAAGATACTACCAAAAAGAGAGAAGCAGATTTCTCAGCCAAACAGATTTCTTTGTCTTACTTGTTGCTATGGTTACTGGGGTGAGCAACCTTTTCAGCCAGTCTTTTTTGTTGTGTTTCTGTATACCTATTCTTTTGACTATATCACTGTATTCATTGAGGAGGAAAAGAATGGAGGTTTTCTAAAGTGTGGATGGATTATTTGGTCCTATTGAGATAAGACACAGTGACTTGCTAACCAAATATGCTCTAGACCTGTCTGTTTTAGCTTTTTCCCTCTCTGTAGAGAGAGTGGTGCTAAAATAGAAAGTTTTTCTAATTTACCTCGCTTTAGTAGTCCATATTGACCATTTATATCTTAGTCTTCCTAAATACGTTTTGGAGTAATTGGAGTGTGGCAGAAAGAACATTTAGTGGGTGGAAATGCTTGGATTCTGGTGTCAGACCTGCTGCCTTAACAGGGGACTGTTCTCCAGTGACTGCTAACAACCCACACAGCAGAGCATGACTATCAGTTATTCTTGCAGAGGTGTGTGGGACTGCATGAAGGCTTCCCCTTCATTAATGGTTTAGCTGAAGCTAGCGAACAAAGCTCACCAGCAGATGATGAATGAGAGGGGCAGTATCAAATCTCCAGAGAGTATTGCAATGTGCCTGAATGCTATTCAGCTCCTGTTGTTTATCAGCAAAAGCTGGGAAGCCAAGCAAGCAAGTGTTAGAGCAGTGTAATCATTCACTTCAGGCCCTGGCATTGTCAATCTCCTCTTTTCACATTAGAGGGCTTTTTTTTTTTTTCCTACTGTACTTAAATGTACAGGTGTCTGTTAAGCTTAGGCAGTATTTCACCTTACCAAGTGCATTGTCTTCCCATCAATTGCCATTTCTGTCTGCAGCTTTTCTGTAGAGCCTCCAAAGGCCATAATCTGTGATAAATGTGTTGTGCAGGCAACAGGAGTGAGGTCAGACTTAGCTGAGCACCAGAGGTGACTTTTTTCTGCTTTAGAAAGTATTCATATAGGCCAAGTAGCAAATTCTGTCTTGTCTTCCAGTGATATCAACTCAGTTCTTCAAAGAAGTTGGCACAGACTTTTCAGATCGGTTCTTAAAGCATAGTTTAGGTTGTATCCTTAAGCAAATATCTCACAAAATGCTCCAGGGAACTAAACTGCTCCTGCCTGTAAGTTAGTTGCAGACTTTCAGGGTTTTGTTCCAAAATAGATGCTGCTTAATCACCAGGAGGATATGGATAAATAGGGAGCATGTGGTGGGTGGGTGAAAAGTCCCTTATTGGTGGTAAGGACTACAGTCAGGGCTGAAGCTCCATTCTTCTTGGGACAGTAAGTGTTAAAGTTGAGCATGACAGTTTCTCACATCTCTTCTTGTAGGTGGTAAATTATAAACATTGTCGTTGCCAATGCTGTACTGTTTCTGTAAACTTCTTCCTCCTAGCAGGAGCTGACACTACTCTGGGTTGAAACCAACCTCTCCAGCCTGCTGGGAGCCCCTGTGGCACTGAAATGCACAGGGCCCAAGGGAGTGTCCAAGTTTTGCTTGCTCAGTGCTCCTGTCACATGACTGTTTCTTACCTGCACAGTGGAGGCAGCCTGGTACATACACAGTTACTTCAGGACTGTGCTCAAAGACCTGAATTTTGTTCAGGACCACCAGTGCTTAAGTCAGAGCTGAATAAGGAATACCTTAGCTGCAGTGTTGCTTACAGTGTCTTGACAGCTATACGTGCAAAAGCAAGCAGTGTTACCCCAAGTAGGTTATGTGTTTAGGTTATGAGCAGAAGAGGGAATGAGGATTTGTTCTATCCTTACACTAGTGTCACCTGGACGTGTTTCCTGTGAGTCCTTGGCTTTGCCACACTCCTTGGCATCTGCACATCACAATAAAAGTGTTTATTACTTCCCAGCAAGATGAGGATACTCTTGCTTCTCAACTTTAGGTAGAGTCATACTGGAAAGCAAACTGCTTTCCTTAGTTCCTGTATCCTACCCCTTGCTGTGTGCACTACCCACATCACATCAACCCTCTGTGAAACTCACTGGGATAGCTACATCATTAGCACTGTTACCTCTGTAGAGAAAGTGATACTGATGTGATTGATGCCTTCTAAGGAGAACAGCTCATACCATCTTTTGGAATTTTTTAAATGTATTATGCGTGTCTGCTTTTCCCTTCCTGGTTCATTAGGATGCCTTTCTAAACATTCTACATTCTTTATGAAGGAGTTGCCTGAGTGCTACTGATTAGCCTTGGTTTTCCCTTCTTATAGAAGAAAAATAAAAGTGCATGCAGTGCCGAAGAATAAGAGAGCTCCCCTCACTTGCTCTTAATCAGCTCTTAGCTGCATAAGGATATGGCATCATTTCTGATTCCAGGTGGAAGAAATCCTGCGGTTTACGCTTCATCACAGAACTGATTTGTATAATACTAACAGTTCCTGGGTGGGCTCAAAGGAGCCTGGGCTGGCATAAATATTTCTCACATGTGCGTCCTCTAGAGAACAAATTTATTTCTGTAAACTGTAGTACATCAGTAGTCAGACTTGAGACTTCTTCAGGGTCAGTTCCTTTCCCTGAAGGGTCAAGAACTAAGGTAAGCAGGAACTGTAGCTTGACTGGTGTTCCTTGAGGAGTGAGTTTGTCTATACAGTCTTTGGGGCAGTAAATATAGCCTGGGATCTCGATACTGCATCAATTGCTAGCTTTTTTGATGCTGGTGGAGATTTGTTACCAGTAGAGGGTTTGCGATCAAATTATTACTTAGTTTCTACTCTAAGCAATTTTCTACTTCAAAACTATGAATTATGATGGTGCCTGGGTATGGCCTAAGATTGGCTGGTAGCAAGCAAGCAAGGCACTGCAGGGTGGAGACTGCTCCACAAAGTTGACCTGTCCTCTTTTACATGAGGCTATGTGTTGAGGAAATGGGCTTCTGAAAAGTAGAGCATGAATAAATGATACAGGTTAAAGGCTTCTCAGAAAGTAGCATTAACTGTGGCGGTCAGACTGGTGTCTTTTCTTTTCTGGTAGGCAAGAGCGGCCACTGCAAGCTGTCCATGCTCCAAAAGGCTTCTTGCTCACAGCCTGCATTAGTAATGGGCTGGTCAGAGGGTTGAGTGTTGCAGTCTGTATGCCCAGCCCTTGGTGTGGGGGTATGTCAAGCCCTGTGCAAACAAGTTTGTAATCCACTTAGTCAAACTGGTATAGACCCTTGTGTCTGTTATGCAATTTGGCTTTGGTTTGCTGTGCTTAGGTTGCAAAACCCCCTTTTTCGGTGGAGATCAGGGATCTGTGAGCAAGCCTGGCCAAAGCCTCTGAAACGCTGTAGCATCTTGGCTCAGTTGTCAGGCGTTTCTGAGACTTCAGCTAGTGGTGCTGCACAGCTCGAAGTGAGGTGCTGCAGGAACTGCTGCACATCCCGGCAGTGCAGTTGTCAGGGGAGGCCTCTCAGTTGCCGGCTACGAAGAGGCTTCCCTTCTTTTCCTGCCTGGATCCATGGTAGGTCACATGAAGCCGTGCAACCATGGGCCGGAAAAATGGTGTTCTGCCATTCATTAACTGTTTTGATACCTGCCCAGAATCCCACTCATAAGTCAGCTTGTTCTCTTTCAACATGTTTGGAGGTTGCTGTGCACTGAAGCTGGTTCCTTTAGACACGCTCTGCGTGCTCTCAGGCCGCAGACTGATGTCACGTTAGTGCTGGATTTTCCGTGTCGAGAGCAGCTGGTTTTATATGAAGCCACTGTGCTGTAATCTGATTCTCTGCACCATTCCCAAATGTGTGGACAAGCTCTGTATGTACCATGAAAACTAAATTATCATGTCTTTTCAGAGGCTGGGTGAGACTGCTGGGGTCTGGAAGGACGTGACTGTTCTCCAGTTTCGTTTTTACATCTAGAGGGGAAGAGATCTGCTCTGTGAATTTCTGTGAATCCTTACATTAGAAAGGTAGAAGTTTCAGTTGCACAAATGCTGTTCAAATCCCAACCTGTGTGTGGCTTGACAACAGAAAGGTAAAGGAGATAAGGCTGTATTTAATCCAATCATGCAAAAAACTCTTATCGCAATCAGTAACCCAATCCTCTGAAGGATTTCCATATGCTGGGGTTTTGAACAGCCAGTTGTTTCTTCATAGTGAAAGCTGACACTTATCAACCCGCTCTCAATTAATGCCTTGCTACTTGCCTTTGTCAAAGTTACAGTGGCCTTCCTGAAATTCAGTGTGTTTGCTTTACAATTGGAGAGAATTGTTCTGCAATACAGCCTGATAAAATGCTGCTCAGAAAGATAAATGCAGAGTAAAAGAAAATACAGCAGAAGGTGGTCTCAGGGGGAAAAAAAAAAAAGTAAATGGTAACTCAGTTTTCAATTTGTGTCAATGAAGTCAGAGAAATCAAGGCTAGACAGGACCATTTACTCAGCTAATCTGACTGTTTTACATAACATACCCCGAGTTCTCAGCTGTTTGCTTTCCATATTCAGCCCAATAACTTGCGTTTAACCTATGGACCTGTTCCAAACAAAGTATTTAACACAACCAAAGCTCCACAACTCTGCCAAGTGCTGATTCTGCACTAACAGTGGTTTCTAAATCACAGAATGCATTCAGGAAATGGAACCTGCCACTAGAAGGTGATACTACTGCTTTGAGTAAGGAAGGCAGTTTTGCATTCACTTGCAATGGGAAATATTTCACGTGTTACTTTTGCTGATGCCTTTGGACAGTAGTCATGTATTTTAATGTGGGGGGAGTGGCTCTTCTTTTGTGATTTTGAGTTGGTTTTGGTCTCTTAGAGTCTCGATGATACAAGGACTGAAGGATAGCAAGTAAAAATCCGCTAGCTTAATTAAGCTGTAGCTCCTCCCAACCTAGTGACAGACAAGTGGGTAGAGCTTTGTTCAAGCTCTTTTCACCAAGCCTGAAGGAACAGCGATAGAGCACACAATTGCAGCAGATGCAGAGAACTGTTTAATGGTGTACTAGTGGGTCCATTGAAATGTAAGTGGCCTTAATACGATCTTCCTGCCTCTTTATTTTTCTGAGAGATCACCCTTAATGTGTTCAATTTGGACAAACCAGCCAATCTTTAAATAGAAAAATCACACTTTAAATAAATAATAATAAAAAAAAAAGGTCACAATTGGCTGCTTTTTCATTCTTTCACTTCCAAGATTCACCACAAATATTAATGATCTCCTTAAAGCCTGCTGTTTTTCCGCAGAGGCACAGCAGTGGGTGTAAGGACAGTGCTTCCTCATACTGGAGAATGTCCAAAAGAACTGTTAAGGATCAAAAAGTCTTTCTTTGATCACAGTGCTATGACAGCAGCTTCAGTGGTAGGATCAAATCGGTATTTGTTTGGAGTTATTTTCCTAACAATGCACCCTGTTTTGCTGAGTAGGAATACTCAACTTTCATCAGACATTCGGCACTTAAACACTTCAGCCTGAAGGGATCCTGTTGAACTTCCTTGAACTATGAGGAAAAAAATCATCCTCTTGGCTGTGAAACACTGCACTTTGAAAGACCAGAGCAAAGTCATTGATGGAAAACAAACTGCTTGGAAAGGAAAGAGGAAATTAGGATAATATGTGAAGATGACTAAACATATGTAAATGAATAAGTGGTAGTACCAGGCACTACAACTAAATCACCTGTATTTGCCTGTAGCAAATATACATCAATAACTATGTGAGGTCAAGAAAACATGGAAAAACATTTGGTACAGGACATGCATCAGCTCAGACATAGAATAAGTAGAACTGTAAATCTTGTGTTACTGTTTGGAGGGGAAAAAAATAACATTGGCACAGAACTGGTTTGGTTTGAAACCTTCCTCTCTTTCATCTTATCACTAGCTGAAATCAATGACCAATTTAGACCACACATGTTAATAGTGACAAAAGAGTGAATGAACATTACCTGAACAGAAGTGTTTCTCTAAAAGACAAAGAAACTAACAGCTACATTTAATTGCTTCAGACACTTTGACTTCGGAGAATCCGTCAAATACATTCAAAAGTATCCTGCTGGTTTGCCTCAAGAAAGGAGTGGTTATTATGTGGTTTTCTGCTGTCTGTGACATTTCTTTTCTCCTAGGTCAATTTTTCTTTCTCCTGTTAAATTGAATCCAGTGTTAACCTTTCAGAATAAGAAAGAGACATCCAGAGTTATGGAGGCAACAAAGTTTTCATGATCCCAAGCAATGATTTATTAGATCCTGTAAAATATTCAGTATCTAAAAATTAGGTGACTGGTCCCTGCACTGGAATGTAGAGCCTGAATTTTGGTATCTGAGATGCACCTACAGGGGAAAAATCTTTGTGGATGGGGAGAATCAGACAAGATCCAAACCAAACACGGTGGTGAGTAATGTGCATTCAAGCTCTAGCCAGCAGAAAAGGGCCCGAAAGTCACCTCTCTTTCAGACTTAGGCAGATTTCTTGAGGTCACAGAAATGTGCTTGCAGTTTATTGTGATACTCAGCATAAAACTCCGTCTGGAAAGCAGGTGAGTAAGATGCTCCATTGAAGAATTTGTCTTTAAGCAGAGGGTGTGACCCTCCACGTTTTTACAACAGTAGTTGAAGCAAGGGGGGCCAAGAACACCTCTCTCTTCCTAAAAATGCTCAGATGTGCATCTTTTCAGACAGTGCTCTAGCTCTCCACCCATCAGAGACAGCTAGGCTGTCCCTTCTGCTGTGTCCATTTAGAGAACTAAAAATGTGTTAGGTTGGAGAAAAAAACCAAAACTTCCCTGGATAGCTGGGGGAGAGGACCAGCTTGCTGATCTCGTTCAAGGGCCAGACAGGTCCTTCTCACCCAGTGTTTAGGTTGGACCTGTGTTAACACTTTTGAAAAGGCTACCCAAGATAGCAGGGACAGAAGCAGTGACTTTTGACTGCTGGACCTGGCGCGTGGAGTTGCTGCTCCAAGCCTGCCCAGTCTGTATGGCTTGGGGGAAGCTGGAGGTGGCGTTTCCTTCTCATCCCTGCGTGCACAGCAAAGCAGGTGGGAAAAAGAGTGGTTTGAGAAGTACCTCTCTGCTCTACTTGCTTTGGGGGAAAGGGTTCTGAAGGTCAAGGGCTTGAATGGAAAAAGCTGGGAATGAGGCAAGGAACTGTGCAACCGAGGGTAAGAAAAAGGAAAAAAAAGTATGGAGAAGAACAAAGCACCAGTGGAGGGATGAAGAAACCAAGAGGTAGGAAAAAAACAAAGATGTTAGAGTGTTGTAATACAGTGCTTGATCAGCTATCTCTTCTTACTTCAACTTCCAAAGATGAGATTTTTTATTTTTTTTTTAACCCTAAAAGAATGAAATCTCATTTTCTGTTTGGTTTTGGTTTGTGTGGTTTGGGGTTTTTTTTCTCTGCAAACCTGCATTATTTCTTTATGTGCATTAAAATATAAGTTAATTCTTAATGTAGTAGTTTTGAACCCTGTTGGCATCCTTCTTTTCTCCTTATATGGCAACCACTGATGCCTCAATTTGCAGCCTTGAGATACACAAACAGACAAAATGTACCTTTATAGGTGTTCCAGTATGCCCTGAAACTCCCTTTATCTGACCAGGTGTAGTTTCAAAAGTGAGGCTTTTATACTGCTTTACTTCTAATTGTGCTAAATGGTATATATTTATAAATGCATTTGTATTCATAAAGAAGCAGGATTTAGTTTTCAAGAACAAGTTTACTTCAGATATTTCCGTTTTCCTCAGAAATCCTTTGTTGTTTTTTTTCTGAGAAGGACAGTTCTCTTCACATTACTTCAAAATTAAAAAAAAAAAAAAAAGTTACATTACATGTATAATTCCAAAGAGAAATGTCCTGAATTCCTCACTCTTCGGCTTTTCTAATTTTTTTTGCTATGCAGGCTTTCCCTTGCAGTAACATGAAACTAAGAGACGGGCAGCGGCGATGAATAATTGCTGTGGGAGGGGGTCTGATGGGGGTTCAAAAGACTAGTCGAGTGCAGTAGTGGGAAGGGGGGAAAGAGAGAACGAGGAGATCAATCTGTAACTGACTGTGAACAATCAATTGAGATACCCCACTACCTTCGGACCAGCCGAAGCACTGTTCCTAAGCCAAAGCAATTTATACCTCCCAGATTTAAATACCGTGCCCCTTAGGGCTAGTGAAAGAGCGGCGTCCCTGGTTTTCTGTTGCCAAGGTGTTCGGGTTTCCGATCCCGGCAGCGGGGTGAGCGCCGCGGTTGTGAGGACCCGCCTTTAAGTACAGGAAAAAAATCGGTCCTTTCCCGCTGGGAGGCCCCGCTGCATCCCGGGAAGGCAGTATGCAAATCAGTGGTCCAGCCCCTGCTCCCAGCACCGCCTCCCGCCGCCGCTTCCTGGGAACGATGGGGCTTCGGAGAGTTTTTCCCTGAGCCTTTCAAGAGCTAGCTTTTTGTTTTGGTTTGTTTTGTTTGGTTTTTTTTTTTTTTTCGTCCACGTCTCCTGCCTGTGTTTTCTGAAGAAAATTAAGCTTCTAATTTACACACACAATTACCGCTCATTTGCATCTCCCTCCTTTGGCTCGTTTTAAATGGTTTTAACAGGTGGAATTGCAAAAATAATTCCATTTCTAACAGCTGAGGGGGAAAAAAAAAAAAAAAAAAAAAGATGTCCAGCTGGAAGTAAGGAGCTCCTAGGCACTTCGATGGAGGGGAGCTCCACAGTTTTCAACAAAGGAGTTTCAAGGAATGGCTTGTGTACATACTTCAATGATTCAGTCTGTTTGTGATTCACTCCAATGCTGAAAACTTGTATTAGCTCACTGAGAAAGTTGATGAGCACTAGATAAGTGCTAAGATGAGCCGTGTGATGGCTAGGATAAGTTGGAGATGGGACCTGCCCCACCTTCCAGAAGCAAGCTCTGGGATCTGCTCAGCTGCAGAAAGGGACTTCACGTCTGAGAGTTTTTTCTTGGCATATTTTTCAGCCTCTTCTGCGTGTACTGAACAGTACAACAAGTACTGATTCATCTGACTTATTTTCCCTTGTGCTTCTCTCTCCTTTCTCAAGAGGACTGTTTTTGCTGCAGGAGTACAACCTTGTATCTTCTGCCTAGCGGAACCCTGAGCCAGGCACAGCTGCGTTCTCTCCTTCTGTAATAAGCGGAAGGAACTGGCAGTTAATCTCTCAAATTGCTACCTTTTTCCTTCCACAAAGGCTTGTTATCATTGAAGCTAGGTTTTCCTGGACTTGCAGGGCTTCTTGGATTTTCTCTAATGGCCTGTGGGTACTTATCTCCGTTGGCTTTTAGGTCTGGTGTAATTCTTCATTGAAGTGTTTCCATAATTGACTTCAATGAGTACTTCACAATTCACTCTCTCTTCAAACTCTTGAAGTTTCCTCAGGTGCCAGATATGTGCTGGGGAAAATCTGTCCTGGTTAAAGGATGAGCAGGATAATATTTTATCCTGATAGTCGTATTCTAGTGAGTCTATAGTGAAATGCAACGTGCCCAAGCTGCAAGTGATTTTAATGCTCACTG
This sequence comes from Empidonax traillii, assembly GCF_003031625.1. Taxonomy (NCBI): domain Eukaryota; kingdom Metazoa; phylum Chordata; class Aves; order Passeriformes; family Tyrannidae; genus Empidonax; species Empidonax traillii. The sequence continues at coordinate 24,624 of NW_020955689.1, forward strand.
CAGAAAAGGCACAAGTATTTGGTTCTTTAAGTTTCCAAAACGTGTGTAGGAGGAGACTTTCTGTCTCTCACCTCCTGCTAAGTTTCCTTAATGTCTCCCCATTGGCCTTTCCCAGAAACACATCAATAGGTGCTCTTTTCCTTCTGCAGTCTTGCAAACTGCCACTCTAATTACTACTGTGTGACCCAATGAAGGTGATGAAGTAGGCTCGTGGCTCTCTTGGATCAGGAGTGTCCTGTGATTTTGGACAGAAATCTGAGATAGGTAAAACTGACTGTAACAGGGAAGGAAACTCATCACTCCATCACAGAGACAGCTTTGAGAAGGGCTCTGTGTCATATAAAGAGATCAGCTAGATGAGCCCTCTGAGCAGCAGTAAAACCTGAAACATGGAGTATGGTAAAGCAGAGATAAATCCTCCAAGGGCTGCACTTGCTGTATTTTGTATGGAATAATATGATAAATGTTCCCTGCATTTTCCTCTGGACAATTATTTTTTGTAATGCTGAAGATATCCGGCTGTAAAGAAGAGATGTAGTAAAAGGGTGGAGATTAGCAAAGGATGGTTGCTTAAATGTTTGGAGGGACTGCCCATAGCAACATCCTGATTTTTTGTTTCGGAGCAGGAACAGCAGCATTATTAATTATGAAAACCTAAAACCTTCATGTCTGATCTTTACCTTGCATGTTTGGAGCATGGGCAATAATTAAATATAGTAGATCACTGAGAGGTTAAGCTCCTGCACTTTGATATCAATTTATTCTTTCTTCTTTTCTTCTATGAAAATTTTATTATCTGTAATTGCTGCAAACTGAGTAAGTTTTGATTTGTTTGATTTAACCTTGGTTTCTTTTTACTTTTTTTTATGAGAAGATCATGGATTAGTCCTCCTGCTTAGAGTGAGAACTCTAGAACAGCAGAAAGTATTGGAAACTACTCAGAGGCCATGGTTCCATTTATTGTGGCTACAGAAATTTTCACTAAAATAGAATTGTTTGCAAAATGGTTTATTTTACGCATACTGTTTTGCTTCTCTGAAATGTGGGATGTTTTTTTCAAGTGAATGTTCCATTATACTGTAGCCCTTCTATTCCACCTAGCACGTATAATAGGTTTTCATTTCATGTTGGTTTTATGCTTGCTGATAATTAGGTCCATGCCTACAGTAAGAGTAAGAGAAATATTGCTTTATTAACATCAATTACTGTTAGCTATTACTGACATCGAAAAAGCACCTCCATATCTCAATAAAACCAGCTCCCCGTCTGACAGACAGCCGTACCAACAGCAAGCAAGAGACATTTGCCTGCAAGCTCCTTAGGGCACAGATTTAATGTGTTCTGATTTACATCAGCTGCGGCCCTTGGAGTATTCACAGGGCTAGGACAGCGACAGGGAATGATACGCACTTATTGCAGCACATTCTGAAAACACGTCTCCGTTAGATGTGTAACCTGCCATTGTTTTAAATTGGTGGGGAACAACTTCTTAAATTATAGATCTGTGCCTACAAGACAACAGAGAAAATTATTTCATGTGACACTGTTAAAAGCACTTCCCTCTGAGGCCAAGGAAGACGTGGCTCTCCCTTACCCAGGGTTTCAGTCCTGAGAGAGATAACCTGTATCACTGTGAAAACATTTCACGGGTTTTGGGGTGGATACAAACCTGTGAAGTATCTGTAATTACACATTGTGTCTTTTTTTTTTTTTTTTTTTTTTTTTTTTTTTTTTTTTTTTTTTTTTTTTTTTTTTTTTTTTTTTTTTTTTTTTTTTTTTTTTTTTTTTTTTTTTTTTTTTTTTTTTTTTTTTGCATTGCAGAGCTTCCATGTGATTTAGAGTTTGGGAAGACTCTCTCCCCCCTGGGAATTAATTAAAATAACTTTATTTAATCTCTGTGGACTACGATATTTGTAGATTCTAGTCTTCTAACATCTCTCCCTAGGGAACGCTTGCTGAAGAAATAGCTCAGCTGTTTCAGCAGAGGTAACAATGTTGCCTATATGCAACTATTATTTCTCACCACTAAGAATCTAAATTATTGCTTCCAGAATTCGGTTTAAACAAAACAAACTTCTAGTGAAAGGATAACTTTGCCTAAAGAGAAAGTACTTTGTCTAACTGTACTTTGAGCTGTGTTCTGTTCAAAATGTTTGTTTTGGTTTAATAAGAGATTTTTGTAATTTGTTAGCCTTATGCTACTTCTGTAAAACTCAGCTGAAAGAAATAGAGCAAATTTCACAAGAAGCTTGGTCATATTACTAGGAAGATTATTTTCATGCAGTTTTGTTTATCACGTTTAACTCTTGCAGGTTTATGGCGTAAATGCAGCTAAAGTGATTGTGTTTGGTGTCCAAAGACTGATGTGAAAACTAGGAAGACAATAGTTTTCCTTTTGCAGCTTGTTTTGGGGACTGTCCTCTTCCCTTCTGCATGGGTGTAGATGACCCTTTGGCAGAAATGCAGCACTGTTTCTGTGGCTCACAGACTGTTCCACAGAAGGTAAAGGTTTTGTGCCTGGTGGAACCGGCGCTGCACTTGCAGTAGAGGAGCAAGGATGCACAGAAAACATCAGCTGTAAGTGTGAGGATCCCAACCACAGCTACGCAAGGGCTTCCCCCAGTGAGTTACTGCCCCAGCAGGCAGAGTGGGCTCTGCTGCAGTGTGCTGGGACTCCCTGGTGCTGCAGGAGGCAGCATATTTCCTTTTCTCCAGGGGGAAGGAGCTGTCTAGCATGTGCCTTGGGGACTGGGACTAATGGCTGATAGCCGGATTTTGTCTTCCCAGTGGAAATTCATTGGCCCCAATTAAGTTACCTTAACCTCTCTTTCTTCATCTGCAGAAAAACTCTATAAATAAGCTACTCTGATCCTAAAAAGACCTATGAGCCTGAGAGAAGTGATTAAAAATTCCTAATGAAATTTCCACTTGGGTGATCAAACTAAGAGCACAATTGCTATCACTGTTACTGACCTTTATATCACATTCATTTGTGTGAGACTCAGATGTTGCAGTTTATATCACAGTAATAAAAAGTGCACTAGAATTTGCTTTATAGTGTTCTAGTAACTAATATTTTATTGATTGATACTCTGATTAGTAAAACCAGCCTATAGAACTGCATTTGAAACCTAGCAGTTGGATACAAATTTTACAGGTTCAAAATGGTATGAAGAGAAGGAATTTCCTAGAAAAACAGTCATCAAGCAAATTAGAAAGTCTAAGAAATAATACTATATTGTCTCCATAGCCAAATCCCTGTGAAATGGAGTATATCAGCAAGTAAAGTGGATACAAGGAAAAGAGCTACCAGCAATGACAAACAGAAAATAACCAGTGTGCTCTTTATGTCTAGAAATCCCTATTTATCCACAGCAGCCAGCTTGGGATGACTCTATCCAACAGGAGAGACGTGTCGGGAGGGGTGGCAGGGACATATGGCATGCTGAAATGAAGGAAGAAATTGATCCGTCATGTGACTGCTGTGGGGGCCTGGGGTGGATTCTGATGGGTCTTGCTTGTTTAAGAGGTTTCTTTAAAAATGAGTGTGCTTGCCCAGAGGATGAGGCAAGTGGGAGAGGGAAGTGAGAATCAAGACTGGGTTTCCAAAGCAGGAAAACCAAAAGAAAACTCCCTGTGAAAGCAGAGCAAACTAGGGTCATATACTGTAAAATAATAAAAAGATATTTATGTGTCTGGATGTAGTGATGGATAATGCAGGCATCTTTCCTGCAGGACTATGGGGAGGCAGGCGGTACCCAGCCAGGGCCAAGAAGGTGGCTGAGAGCTGGGATGAGACAGGGAAGAGAAAATGGCATCAAGTCTGACTGATGGGGTCTGTCAGCAGGACATGTTGGCTGCTGGCACCAAGAGGGAGGAGGTATGGAGGTGAAAAAAGCCGATGTCAAAAAAGAGGGACGATTCCTGCACCTCCCAGAGGGGCCCTGTTTCCCCTTAGCTCCCAGGTGCCCACATATGAGCCTGGCCGCTGAGGGCAAGACGAGGGTTTCCCAAGACATTTGTAACCCTTCCTCCCTGGAAAGGCACTGTGTTGAGTTTGGAACCAGCTTCATAATTTGTGCCCGCTCGGCAAAATGCCTTCCAGGACACCTGTTGCTCAAAGGAAGGTGTCTCAACACCGAGGGAGCAGGCGGCCTCCCTGCAGGGATCCCAGCGAGCATGGCTGGTGAGTGGCTCGGCAAGGGAATGCCTCGCATATTAACTCCGATCATTTACCCAGGCTCTTAGCGCTGATGTGCAGATCCCTTGGAAAACTGAAGGGCCATGTCCCTGCGGTAGGGATGGGAGGGCTCGCCCTGTGATGGAGACGGAGCTGAGTGTTTACAAACACCACACCTACTGCCGGCCGGGAAAGGGAGCACAACTATTACCATGGTGATTAACTGCATTAAGTTAAATATTAATATGTGGAAAGGAGAGTTATTAGAAGATTGTCTTTGGCCCTCGTTAAGAAAAAGCTTCCACACCCTTGGAGAAGGGATGTAGTGACACACCTGTAGGTGAGAAATTTGGAACCAGTAAAGAAAATCCTGAAGGGGGGGTTGGGGGGAAATAAATGTGAATGATTTAAATCTGTGACAGCATGCAGGTTTCTACTGGCATATCCCTGTAATTTGGATTTATGGAGAGGTGCATGGCTCTTGATTTCCAGAGCTGTGCCTGCAGAGCTCGTGGTGCAGTCCCACTGTGTGAGCACAAGAGAGCTGTCACTGCCTTTGTGTGTTCAGCCCGCAGACACGGTGAGAGGCAGGTTGTGGAGACTGTGATAGGAGTATGTAGTCTAACTTTGCCTCTGCAGCTCAGTACACAGAAGGAACATTTTGTTCATAGGCTGTGTATCTGTAAGGCTGTAAGGCATTTGTAAGGTAGCTGTAGCTGGAAGGAAGGCAGTGGAAGAAACCCAAAGGGAAATGGAAAAGAAAGGTAAACAGGAGGAATAACATTTTAGCCAGAGGGCTTTAATAGTTGAGCAACAAATACAGATATAAAATCGATGAGAAATGCTGATTAAAGAATGTACAGGAAAATGAATCTGTGGTGACTGAGGATATATTCCTCTCAGCACAATTAACAACTCACAGCTGGCTTTAAGAAAAAAAACACAAAACACAGCACATTCCTCCAAGTCTAGAAAGAGGGGCCTGAGATGGCTCAAGGCTACAAGCTTTGAGCTGCCACCTGTGGGAGTGATCATTAAAGAAATATTTCAGGCTCATAGTGGCTAAAAATTAAATACCTTTCTGCACAAAACAAGGGTCTCCCCCTTGCTCCGTTGCTCTGATATGTGAATAGCCCTTGGGCTTAAAGCACCTAGAGCGGAAATTCTTGTGTTTTATATGTGAAAGGCTTAGGCAGTCATCGCTTAATTTTTGCTATTTATCCTTTTGACTATTTCATTAATCTGTGAAAAGCATGCTATGTATTAGAAATGAAACCCATATAATTAAAGCAGAATCTCAGGTAAGTAATTCCTCTTTCCTCCTCTGCCCCCAACAGCGAGTAACACTTTCAAGTGCTCTTGCACA